>NC_092376.1:81788189-82088189 GCF_030028105.1 Mobula birostris | reverse complement strand
CTTCCCACACTCACTGACAGTCAGTAAAGCTCATTCCCTTCCCAAACACATCGACAATTTGTAACTCTCAATACCCTTCCCACATTCACTGAAAATCTGTAACTCTCATTCCCCTCACACACTCACTGACATTCAGTAACTCTCATTCCCCTTCCCAAACTCACTGACACTCAGTAAAACTCATTCCCTTCCTACACTCTCTGACAGTCAGTAACTCTCATTCACTTCCCATACTCACTGACAGTTAGTAAATCACAATCCCTTCTCACACTCACAGACGGACTGTAAGTCTCATTCCCCTTCCCACACTCACTGCGAGTCAGTAACTCACTTTCCCTTCCCACACTCACTGACAGTCAGTAACTCTCATTCACTTCCCACACTCACAGTCAGTCAGTAACTTTCATTCCCTTCCCACAGTCACTGACTGTCAGTAACTCTCATTCCCTTCTCACACTCACAGACAGTCGGAAACTCTCATTCCTTCATACACTCACTGAAAGTCAGCAAATCTCATTCCCCTACCCACACTCACTGACGGTCAGTAACTCTCATTCCCCTACCCACACTCACTGACAGTCATTAACTCTCATTCACTTCCCACATTCACTGACAGTCAGTAACTCTCATTCCCCTTCCCACACTCACTGAGAGTCATAAACTCTCATTCACTTTCCACACTCACTGCAGTCAGTAACTCTCATTCGCTTCCCACACTCACTGACAGTCAGTAACTCTCAATCCCTTCTCACACTCACAGACAGTCAGCATCTCTCATTCCATTCCCACAGTCGCTGACAGTCAGTAACTTTCATCCCCTTCCCACACTCACTGACAGTCAGTATCTCTCATTCCCCTTCCCACACTCACTGACAGTCAGCAACTCTTATTCCCTTCCCATGGTCACGGACAGTCAGTAATTTCCTTCCCACACTCAATGACAGTCATTAACTCTCATTCCATTCCAACACTCACTGACAGTCAGTAAATCACATTCCCCTTCCACACTCTCTGACAGTCAGTAACTCTCATTCTCTGCCCACACTCACTGACAGTCAGTGACTCTCATTCCCTACCCACACTCACTGACAGTCAGTAACACTCATTCCCTACCCACACTCACTGACAGTCAGTAACCTCATTCCTTTCCCACACTCACTGACAGTCAGTATCTCTCATTTCCTTCCCACACCCACTGACAGTCAGTAACTCTCTTTCCCTTTCCACACTCACTGACAGTCATTAACTCTCATTCCCTTCCCACACTTAATGATAGTCATTAACTCTCATTCCTTTCCCACATTCACTGACAGTCATTAACTCTCATTCCCTTCCCACACTCACTGACAGTAAGTAACACTCATTCCCTTCCCACACTCACTGACAGTCTGTAAACCTCATTAGCTTCCTACACTCTCTGACAGTTAGTAACTCTCATTCCCCTTCCGACACTCACAGACAGTCAGTAACCTCATTCCCTTCACACAGTCACAGACAGACAGTTATTCTCATTCCCTTCCAACACTCACTGACAGTCAGTAACTCTCATTCCGCCTCCCATACTCACTGACCGTCAGCAACCATCATTCTCTACCCACACTCACTGCCCGTCAGTAACTCTAATTCCCTTCCCACACTCAGTGACAGTCAGTAACTCTAATTCCCTTCCCACACTCACTGACAGTCAGTAACTGTGATTCCCTTCCAATACTCACCGAAAGTCAGTAACTCTCATTCCCTTCTCACACTCACTAACAGTCAGTAACTCTCATTCCTTTTCCCACACTCACAGAATCTGTAACTCTCATTCCCTCCCCAAACTCACTAACAGTCAGTAACACCTATTCCCCTTCCAACACTCCCTGACAGTCAGTAACTCTCATTCACATCCCACACTCGCTGACAGTCAGTAACCTCATTCCCTTCCCACACTCATTGACTGTCAGTATCTCTCATTCCCCTTCCCACACTCACTGACAGTAACTCTCTTTCCCTTCCCACTCTCACTGACAGTCAGTAACTCTCATTCCCTTCCCACACTCTCTGACAGTCAGTAACTCTCATTCTCTGCCCACACTCCCTGACAGTCAGTGACTCTCATTCCCTTCCCACACTCACGGACAGACAGTTACTGTCAATCCCTTCCGACACTCACTGACAGTCAGTAGATCTCATTCCCTTCCCACATACACTGACAGTCAGTTACTCTCATTCCCTTTCCATACTCACTGACCATCAGCAACCATCATTGTCTACCCTCACTCACTGCCCGTCAGTAACTGTAATTCCCTTCCCACATTCAGTGACAGTCAGTAACTCTCATTCCCTTCCCATACTCACCGACAGTCAGTAACACTCATTCCCTTCTCACACTCACTAACAGTCAGTAATTCTCATTCCCTTCCCACTCTCACAGAGAGTCTGTAACTCTCATTCCCCTTCCCACACTCACAGATAGTCAGTAACTCTCATTTTCCTTCCCACACTCACTGACAGTCAGTAATTCTCAATCCCTTCAAGCACCCACTGAGAGCCTGTAACTCTCATTCTCTTTCCACACTATCTGAAAGTCAGGAACTTGCATTCCCTTCCCACTCTCACTGACAGTTAGTAACTCCCATTCCCTTCCCACACTCACTGACAATCAGTAACTCCCACTCCCGTTCTCACACTCACTGACAGTCTGTAACTCTCATCCCCTTCCCACACTCACTGACAGTCAGTAACTCTCATTCTCTTTCCACACTATCTGAAAGTCAGGAACTCGCATTCCCTTCCCACTGTCACTGACAGTTAGTAACTCCCATTCCCTTCCCACACTCATTGACAGTCAATAACTCTCATTCCTTTCTCACACTCACTCACAGTCAGTAACTCTCATTCCCATCCCACCCTCACTGAAAGTCAGTAACCTCATTACTTTCCCACACCCACTGACAGTCACTAACTTTCATCCCCTTCCCACACTCACTGACAGTCAGTATCTCTCATTCCCCTTCCCACTCTCACTGACAGTAACTCTCTTTCCCTTCCCACACTCACTGACAGTAACTCTCATTCCATTCCCACACTCACTGACAGTCAGCAACCCTCATTCCCTTATCACACTCATAGACAGACAGTAACTCTCATTCCCTTCTCACACTCACTGACGGTCAGTAACTCTCATTCCCTACCCATACTCACTGACAGTCAGTAACTCTGATTCCATTCCACACTCACTGTAAGTCAGTAAATCACATTCCCTTCTCACACTGATAGACAGACAGCAACTCTCATTCCCTTCCCACACTCACTGAATGTCAGTAACTCTCATTCCCTTCCCACACTCAATGACAGTCAGTAACTCTCATTCCCTTCTCACACTCACAGGCAGATAGTAACTCTCATTCCCTTCCCACGCACAATGAGAGTCAGTAACTCTCATTCCCATTCCACACTCACTGACACTCAGTAAAACTCATTCCGTTCTCACACTCACTGACAGTCAGCAACTCTCATTCCCTTCCTAAATTTACTGTCAGTCTGTAACTGTCATTTCCCTTCCCACTATCACTGACAGTTTGTAACTATCATTCCCTTCCCACACTCAGTGACTGGCAGCAACTCTCATTCCCTTCTCACACTCACAAAAAATCAGCAACTCTCATTCCACGTCCCACACTCACAGACAGTCAGAAAATCTCATTCCCCTTCCCACACGCACTGACAGTTAGTAAATATCATTCCCTTCTCACACTCAGTGACTGGCAGTAACTCTCATTCCCTTCTCACACTCACAGACAGTCAGCAACTCTCATTCGCATTCCCACACTCACAGGCTGTCAGTAGATCTCATTCCTATCCCACTCTCACTGACAGTCAGTAACTATCATTCCCTTCCCACACTAAGTGTCTGGCAGTAGCTCTCATTTCCTTCTCACACTCACTGACAGTCAATAACTCTCATTCCCTTGTCACACTCACAGACTGACAATAACTCTCATACCCTTCCCAGACTGTCTGACGGACAGAATCTCTAATTACATTCACACACTCACTGACAGTCAGTAACTCTCATTCCCTTCCCACACTAACAGACAGATAGTAACTCTCATTCTCTTCCCACACTCAATGACAATCAGTAACTCTCTTTCCCTCCCCACACTCACAGACAGTCAGTAACTCTCATTCCCTTCCTAAATTTACTGTCAGTCGGTTACTCTCATTTCCCTTCACACTCACACTGACAGTTTGTAACTATCATTCCCTTCCCACACTCAGTGACTGGCATAACTCTCATTCCCTTCTCACACTGACAGTCAGTCAGCAACACTCATTCCCATTCCCACACTCATTGACAGTCAGTAACTATCATTCCCTTCCCACACACACTCAGTGAATGGCATTAACTCTCATTCAATTCTCTCACTGACTGACAGTCAGTGACTCTCATTCCCATCCCACACTCACTGAGAGTCAGTAACTCTCATTATCTTCCCACACTCGCTGACAGACAGTAACTCTCATTCTCTTCCCACACACACTGGTAGTCAGTAAATCACATTCCCTTCTCACACTCATAGACAGACAGTAACTCTCATTCCCCTTCCCACACTCACAGACAGTCAGCAACTCTCATTCGCATTCCCACACTCACAGGCTGTCAGTAGATCTCATTCCCATCCCACTCTCACTGACAGACAGTAACTCTCATTCCCCTTCCCACACTCACTGACAGTCAGTAGCTCTCGTTCCCTTCCCACACTGTCTGACAGACAGAAACTACAATTCCCTTCCCACACTCGCTGTCAGTCTGTAACTCTTGTTCCCTTCCCATACTCAATGACAGTCAGTAACTCTCATTCCCATCCCACACTCACTGACAGCCAGTAAATCTCATTCCCTTCTCACACTCTCAGACAGTCAGTAACTCTCATTCGCTTCACACACTGACAGACGGGCAACAACTATCATTCCCTTCCCACACTCACTGACAGACAAGAACTCACATTCCCATTCACACTCACTGACAGTCACTAACTCTCATTTCCTGTCCACACTCACTGACAGTCAGTAACTCTCATTCACTTCCCACATTCAATGACAGTCAGTAACAGTCTTTCCCTTCTCACACTTA
The DNA here is from genome assembly GCF_030028105.1 of Mobula birostris. Lineage (NCBI taxonomy): Eukaryota > Metazoa > Chordata > Chondrichthyes > Myliobatiformes > Myliobatidae > Mobula > Mobula birostris. The sequence goes on along the minus strand of NC_092376.1, from coordinate 82,083,070 downwards.
CTGACAGTCATTAACTCTCATTCCCATCCCACAATCAATGAGAGTCAGTAACTCTCATTCCCTTCATACACTCACTGACAGTCAGTTATTCTCATTCCCTTCCCACACTCACTGTCAGTCAGTAACTCTCATTCCCTTCTCACACTCACAGACAAATAGTAACTCTCATTCCCTTCCCACACTCTCTGGCAGACAGTCACTCTCATTCCCTTCCCACACTCCCTTTCAGACAGTAACTCTCATTCCCTTCCCATATCAATGACAGTCAGTAACTCTCATTCCCTTCTCACACTCACAGACAGATAGTAACTCTCATTCCCTTCCCACACTCTCTGGCAGACAGTCACTCTCATTCCCTTCCCACACTCCCTTTCAGACAGTAACTCTCATTCCCTTCCCATATCAATGACAGTCAGTAACCCTCATTCCCTTCTCACATTCATTGACAGTCAGTAACTCTCATTCGCTTCCCACACTCACTGACAGTTAGTAACTCTCTTTCCCTTCCCACACTCACTGACATTAATAAATCTCATTCCCCTTCCCACACTCACTGATAGTCAGTAAACTCATTCACTTCCAGTACTGACTGACAGTCTGTAACTCTCTTTCCATTGCACACTCACTGAGTGTCAGTAACTCTCATTCCCCTTCCCACACTAACTGACGCTCAGTAAAACTCATTCCCTTCCCACACTCACTGACTGTCGGTAACTCTCATTCCTTTCCAACGTTCACTGAAAGTCCGTAACTCTCATTCACTTCCCACACTCACTGACACTCAGTAAAACTCATTCCCTTCCCACACTCTCCGACAGTCAGTAACACTCATTCACTTCCCATACTCACTGACAGTTAGTAAATCACATCCGCTTCTCACACTCACAGACAGACTAAGACTCATTCCCCTTCCCACATTCACTGAGAGTCAGTAACTCTCTTTCCCTTCTCACATTCACTGACAGTCACTAACTCACTTTTCCTTCCCACACTCACTGACACTCATTAACTCTCATTTACTTCCCACATTCACTGACAGTCAGTAACTCTCATTCACCTATCCACACTCACTGACACTCAGTAAAACTCATTCCCTTCCACACTGTATGATAGACAGTAACTCTCATTCGCTTCCCACACTCTCTGACAGTCAGTAACTCTCATTCCCTTCCCATACTCACTGACAGTTAGTAAATCTCATTACATTCTCACACTAACACACAGACAGTAACTCTCATTTCCCTTCCAACACTCACTGACTGTCAGTAACTCTCTTTACCTACTCACACTCACTGAACGTCAGCAACTCTCATTCACTTCGCGTAATCACTAACAGTTAGTAAATGTCACTCCCTTCTCACACTCACAGACAGACAGTAACTATCAACCCCCTTCCCACACTCACTGAGACTCATTAACTCTCATTCACTTTCCACACTGACTGACAGTCAGTAACTCTCATTCGCTTCCCACACTCACTGACAGTCAGTAACTCTCATTCCCTTCTCACACTCACAGACAGTCAGCATCTCTCATTCCCTTCCCATAGTCGCTGACAGTCAGTAACAATCATTCCCTTCCCACACTCAATGACAGTCACTAACTCACATTCCTTTCTCAGACTCACTGACAGTCAGTAAGTCTCATTCCGTTCTCACACACACAGACAGTGAGTAACTCTCATACCCTTCCCACACAGTCTGACGGACAGAAACTCTAATTCCATTCCCACACTCACTGATACTCAGCAACTCTCATTCCCTTCCCACAGAAAAAGACAGTCAGTAACTTTCATTCCCCTTCCCACACTAACTGACAGTCGGCAACTCTCATTCCCTTCCCAAAGTCACAGACAGTCAGTAACTGTCACTCCGTTCCCACACTCACTGACGCTGTAAAACTGATTTTACTTCCCACACTCACTGACACTCAGTAAGTCTCATTCACATATCACACTCACTGTCAGTCAGTAGCTCTCATTCACTTTCCACACTCACTGATAGTCAGTAACTGTCAATCCCATCCCACACTCACTGACAGACAGTTCATCACATTCCCTTCTCACACTCACAGACAGTCAGTAAGTCTCTTTCCCTTCCCACACTCACTGACAATCAGGAACTCTCTTTCCCTTCTCACACTCACTGACAGTCAGTAACTCTCATTCCCTTCCCACATCAAAGACAGACAGTAACTCTCATTCCCGTACCACACACACTGACAGTCAGTAACTCTCATTCCCCTTCCCACACTCACTGACATTCAGTAACGCTCATTCCCTTCCCAAACACTTCGACAATCAGTAACTATCATTCCCTTCCCACACTAAGTGTCTGGCAGTAGCTCTCATTTCCTTCTCACACTCACTGACAGTCAATAACTCTCATTCCCTTGTCACACTCACAGACAGACAATAACTCTCATACCCTTCCCAGACTGTCTGACGGACAGAATCTCTAATTACATTCACACACTCACTGACAGTCAGTAACTCTCATTCCCTTCCCACACTAACAGACAGATAGTAACTCTCATTCTCTTCCCACACTCAATGACAATCAGTAACTCTCTTTCCCTCCCCACACTCACAGACAGTCAGTAACTCTCATTCCCTTCCTAAATTTACTGTCAGTCGGTTACTCTCATTTCCCTTCACACTCACACTGACAGTTTGTAACTATCATTCCCTTCCCACACTCAGTGACTGGCATAACTCTCATTCCCTTCTCACACTGACAGTCAGTCAGCAACACTCATTCCCATTCCCACACTCATTGACAGTCAGTAACTATCATTCCCTTCCCACACACACTCAGTGAATGGCATTAACTCTCATTCAATTCTCTCACTGACTGACAGTCAGTGACTCTCATTCCCATCCCACACTCACTGAGAGTCAGTAACTCTCATTATCTTCCCACACTCGCTGACAGACAGTAACTCTCATTCTCTTCCCACACACACTGGTAGTCAGTAAATCACATTCCCTTCTCACACTCATAGACAGACAGTAACTCTCATTCCCCTTCCCACACTCACAGACAGTCAGCAACTCTCATTCGCATTCCCACACTCACAGGCTGTCAGTAGATCTCATTCCCATCCCACTCTCACTGACAGACAGTAACTCTCATTCCCCTTCCCACACTCACTGACAGTCAGTAGCTCTCGTTCCCTTCCCACACTGTCTGACAGACAGAAACTACAATTCCCTTCCCACACTCGCTGTCAGTCTGTAACTCTTGTTCCCTTCCCATACTCAATGACAGTCAGTAACTCTCATTCCCATCCCACACTCACTGACAGCCAGTAAATCTCATTCCCTTCTCACACTCTCAGACAGTCAGTAACTCTCATTCGCTTCACACACTGACAGACGGGCAACAACTATCATTCCCTTCCCACACTCACTGACAGACAAGAACTCACATTCCCATTCACACTCACTGACAGTCACTAACTCTCATTTCCTGTCCACACTCACTGACAGTCAGTAACTCTCATTCACTTCCCACATTCAATGACAGTCAGTAACAGTCTTTCCCTTCTCACACTTACTGACAGTCATTAACTCTCATTCCCATCCCACAATCAATGAGAGTCAGTAACTCTCATTCCCTTCATACACTCACTGACAGTCAGTTATTCTCATTCCCTTCCCACACTCACTGTCAGTCAGTAACTCTCATTCCCTTCTCACACTCACAGACAAATAGTAACTCTCATTCCCTTCCCACACTCTCTGGCAGACAGTCACTCTCATTCCCTTCCCACACTCCCTTTCAGACAGTAACTCTCATTCCCTTCCCATATCAATGACAGTCAGTAACTCTCATTCCCTTCTCACACTCACAGACAGATAGTAACTCTCATTCCCTTCCCACACTCTCTGGCAGACAGTCACTCTCATTCCCTTCCCACACTCCCTTTCAGACAGTAACTCTCATTCCCTTCCCATATCAATGACAGTCAGTAACCCTCATTCCCTTCTCACATTCATTGACAGTCAGTAACTCTCATTCGCTTCCCACACTCACTGACAGTTAGTAACTCTCTTTCCCTTCCCACACTCACTGACATTAATAAATCTCATTCCCCTTCCCACACTCACTGATAGTCAGTAAACTCATTCACTTCCAGTACTGACTGACAGTCTGTAACTCTCTTTCCATTGCACACTCACTGAGTGTCAGTAACTCTCATTCCCCTTCCCACACTAACTGACGCTCAGTAAAACTCATTCCCTTCCCACACTCACTGACTGTCGGTAACTCTCATTCCTTTCCAACGTTCACTGAAAGTCCGTAACTCTCATTCACTTCCCACACTCACTGACACTCAGTAAAACTCATTCCCTTCCCACACTCTCCGACAGTCAGTAACACTCATTCACTTCCCATACTCACTGACAGTTAGTAAATCACATCCGCTTCTCACACTCACAGACAGACTAAGACTCATTCCCCTTCCCACATTCACTGAGAGTCAGTAACTCTCTTTCCCTTCTCACATTCACTGACAGTCACTAACTCACTTTTCCTTCCCACACTCACTGACACTCATTAACTCTCATTTACTTCCCACATTCACTGACAGTCAGTAACTCTCATTCACCTATCCACACTCACTGACACTCAGTAAAACTCATTCCCTTCCACACTGTATGATAGACAGTAACTCTCATTCGCTTCCCACACTCTCTGACAGTCAGTAACTCTCATTCCCTTCCCATACTCACTGACAGTTAGTAAATCTCATTACATTCTCACACTAACACACAGACAGTAACTCTCATTTCCCTTCCAACACTCACTGACTGTCAGTAACTCTCTTTACCTACTCACACTCACTGAACGTCAGCAACTCTCATTCACTTCGCGTAATCACTAACAGTTAGTAAATGTCACTCCCTTCTCACACTCACAGACAGACAGTAACTATCAACCCCCTTCCCACACTCACTGAGACTCATTAACTCTCATTCACTTTCCACACTGACTGACAGTCAGTAACTCTCATTCGCTTCCCACACTCACTGACAGTCAGTAACTCTCATTCCCTTCTCACACTCACAGACAGTCAGCATCTCTCATTCCCTTCCCATAGTCGCTGACAGTCAGTAACAATCATTCCCTTCCCACACTCAATGACAGTCACTAACTCACATTCCTTTCTCAGACTCACTGACAGTCAGTAAGTCTCATTCCGTTCTCACACACACAGACAGTGAGTAACTCTCATACCCTTCCCACACAGTCTGACGGACAGAAACTCTAATTCCATTCCCACACTCACTGATACTCAGCAACACTCATTCCCTTCCCACAGAAAAAGACAGTCAGTAACTTTCATTCCCCTTCCCACACTAACTGACAGTCGGCAACTCTCATTCCCTTCCCAAAGTCACAGACAGTCAGTAACTGTCACTCCGTTCCCACACTCACTGACGCTGTAAAACTGATTTTACTTCCCACACTCACTGACACTCAGTAAGTCTCATTCACTTATCACACTCACTGTCAGTCAGTAGCTCTCATTCACTTTCCACACTCACTGATAGTCAGTAACTGTCAATCCCATCCCACACTCACTGACAGACAGTTCATCACATTCCCTTCTCACACTCACAGACAGTCAGTAAGTCTCTTTCCCTTCCCACACTCACTGACAATCAGGAACTCTCTTTCCCTTCTCACACTCACTGACAGTCAGTAACTCTCATTCCCTTCCCACATCAAAGACAGACAGTAACTCTCATTCCCGTACCACACACACTGACAGTCAGTAACTCTCATTCCCCTTCCCACACTCACTGACATTCAGTAACGCTCATTCCCTTCCCAAACACTTCGACAATCAGTAACTCTCATTCCCTTCCCACATTCACTGATAATCCGTAACTCTCATTCCCCTCGCACACTCACTGACAGTCAGTAACCTAATTCTCTTCCCACACTCACAGTCAGTAACTCTCATTCCCATCCCACTCTCACTTACAGTCCTTAAATCTCATTGCCTTCCCACACTCACTAACAGTCAGTAATTCTCATTACTCTTCCCGCTCTCACTGACACTCAGTAAAACTCATTCCCTTCCCACACTCTCTGACAGTCAGTAACTCTAATTAACTTCCCATGCTCACTGGCAGTTAGTAAATCTCATTCCCTTCTCACACTCACAGACAGACGGTAACTCTCATTCCCTTCCTACACTCACTGACAGTCAGTAACTCTCATTCCCCTTCCCACACTCACTGACAGTCAGTAACTCTCATTCACTTCCCACAGTCACTGACTGTCAGTAACTCTCATTCCCTTCTCACACTCACAGACAGTCGGAAACTCTCATTCCCTTCATACACTCACTGAAAGTCAGCAAATCTCATTCCCCTACCCACACTCACAGACAGACAGTCATTCCGCTTCCCACACTCACTGACACTCAGTAAAACTCATTCCCTTCCCACACTCACTGACAGTCAGTAACTCTCATTCCCCTTCTCACACTCACTAACAGTCAGTAATTCTCATTCCCTTCCCACTCTCACAGAGAGTCTGTAACTCTCATTCCCCTTCCCACACTCACAGACAGTCAGTAACTCTCATTTTCCTTCCCACACTCACTGACAGTCAGTAATTCTCAATCCCTTCAAGCACCCACTGAGAGCCTGTAACTCTCATTCTCTTTCCACACTATCTGAAAGTCAGGAACTTGCATTCCCTTCCCACTCTCACTGACAGTTAGTAACTCCCATTCCCTTCCCACACTCACTGACAATCAGTAACTCCCACTCCCGTTCTCACACTCACTGACAGTCTGTAACTCTCATCCCCTTCCCACACTCACTGACAGTCAGTAACTCTCATTCTCTTTCCACACTATCTGAAAGTCAGGAACTCGCATTCCCTTCCCACTGTCACTGACAGTTAGTAACTCCCATTCCCTTCCCACACTCATTGACAGTCAATAACTCTCATTCCTTTCTCACACTCACTCACAGTCAGTAACTCTCATTCCCATCCCACCCTCACTGAAAGTCAGTAACCTCATTACCTTCCCACACTCACTAACAGTCGGTATCTCTCATTCCCTTCCCACACCCACTGACAGTCACTAACTTTCATCCCCTTCCCACACTCACTGACAGTCAGTATCTCTCATTCCCCTTCCCACTCTCACTGACAGTAACTCTCTTTCCCTTCCCACACTCACTGACAGTAACTCTCATTCCATTCCCACACTCACTGACAGTCAGCAACCCTCATTCCCTTATCACACTCATAGACAGACAGTAACTCTCATTCCCTTCTCACACTCACTGACGGTCAGTAACTCTCATTCCCTACCCATACTCACTGACAGTCAGTAACTCTGATTCCATTCCCACACTCACTGTAAGTCAGTAAATCACATTCCCTTCTCACACTGATAGACAGACAGCAACTCTCATTCCCTTCCCACACTCACTGAATGTCAGTAACTCTCATTCCCTTCCCACACTCAATGACAGTCAGTAACTCTCATTCCCTTCTCACACTCACAGGCAGATAGTAACTCTCATTCCCTTCCCACGCACAATGAGAGTCAGTAACTCTCATTCCCATTCCACACTCACTGACACTCAGTAAAACTCATTCCGTTCTCACACTCACTGACAGTCAGCAACTCTCATTCCCTTCCTAAATTTACTGTCAGTCTGTAACTGTCATTTCCCTTCCCACTATCACTGACAGTTTGTAACTATCATTCCCTTCCCACACTCAGTGACTGGCAGCAACTCTCATTCCCTTCTCACACTCACAAAAAATCAGCAACTCTCATTCCCCGTCCCACACTCACTGACAGTCAGAAAATCTCATTCCCCTTCCCACACGCACTGACAGTTAGTAAATATCATTCCCTTCTCACACTCAGTGACTGGCAGTAACTCTCATTCCCTTCTCACACTCACAGACAGTCAGCAACTCTCATTCGCATTCCCACACTCACAGGCTGTCAGTAGATCTCATTCCTATCCCACTCTCACTGACAGTCAGTAACTATCATTCCCTTCCCACACTAAGTGTCTGGCAGTAGCTCTCATTTCCTTCTCACACTCACTGACAGTCAATAACTCTCATTCCCTTGTCACACTCACAGACTGACAATAACTCTCATACCCTTCCCAGACTGTCTGACGGACAGAATCTCTAATTACATTCACACACTCACTGACAGTCAGTAACTCTCATTCCCTTCCCACACTAACAGACAGATAGTAACTCTCATTCTCTTCCCACACTCAATGACAATCAGTAACTCTCTTTCCCTCCCCACACTCACAGACAGTCAGTAACTCTCATTCCCTTCCTAAATTTACTGTCAGTCGGTTACTCTCATTTCCCTTCACACTCACACTGACAGTTTGTAACTATCATTCCCTTCCCACACTCAGTGACTGGCATAACTCTCATTCCCTTCTCACACTGACAGTCAGTCAGCAACACTCATTCCCATTCCCACACTCATTGACAGTCAGTAACTATCATTCCCTTCCCACACACACTCAGTGAATGGCATTAACTCTCATTCAATTCTCTCACTGACTGACAGTCAGTGACTCTCATTCCCATCCCACACTCACTGAGAGTCAGTAACTCTCATTATCTTCCCACACTCGCTGACAGACAGTAACTCTCATTCTCTTCCCACACACACTGGTAGTCAGTAAATCACATTCCCTTCTCACACTCATAGACAGACAGTAACTCTCATTCCCCTTCCCACACTCACAGACAGTCAGCAACTCTCATTCGCATTCCCACACTCACAGGCTGTCAGTAGATCTCATTCCCATCCCACTCTCACTGACAGACAGTAACTCTCATTCCCCTTCCCACACTCACTGACAGTCAGTAGCTCTCGTTCCCTTCCCACACTGTCTGACAGACAGAAACTACAATTCCCTTCCCACACTCGCTGTCAGTCTGTAACTCTTGTTCCCTTCCCATACTCAATGACAGTCAGTAACTCTCATTCCCATCCCACACTCACTGACAGCCAGTAAATCTCATTCCCTTCTCACACTCTCAGACAGTCAGTAACTCTCATTCGCTTCACACACTGACAGACGGGCAACAACTATCATTCCCTTCCCACACTCACTGACAGACAAGAACTCACATTCCCATTCACACTCACTGACAGTCACTAACTCTCATTTCCTGTCCACACTCACTGACAGTCAGTAACTCTCATTCACTTCCCACATTCAATGACAGTCAGTAACAGTCTTTCCCTTCTCACACTTACTGACAGTCATTAACTCTCATTCCCATCCCACAATCAATGAGAGTCAGTAACTCTCATTCCCTTCATACACTCACTGACAGTCAGTTATTCTCATTCCCTTCCCACACTCACTGTCAGTCAGTAACTCTCATTCCCTTCTCACACTCACAGACAAATAGTAACTCTCATTCCCTTCCCACACTCTCTGGCAGACAGTCACTCTCATTCCCTTCCCACACTCCCTTTCAGACAGTAACTCTCATTCCCTTCCCATATCAATGACAGTCAGTAACTCTCATTCCCTTCTCACACTCACAGACAGATAGTAACTCTCATTCCCTTCCCACACTCTCTGGCAGACAGTCACTCTCATTCCCTTCCCACACTCCCTTTCAGACAGTAACTCTCATTCCCTTCCCATATCAATGACAGTCAGTAACCCTCATTCCCTTCTCACATTCATTGACAGTCAGTAACTCTCATTCGCTTCCCACACTCACTGACAGTTAGTAACTCTCTTTCCCTTCCCACACTCACTGACATTAATAAATCTCATTCCCCTTCCCACACTCACTGATAGTCAGTAAACTCATTCACTTCCAGTACTGACTGACAGTCTGTAACTCTCTTTCCATTGCACACTCACTGAGTGTCAGTAACTCTCATTCCCCTTCCCACACTAACTGACGCTCAGTAAAACTCATTCCCTTCCCACACTCACTGACTGTCGGTAACTCTCATTCCTTTCCAACGTTCACTGAAAGTCCGTAACTCTCATTCACTTCCCACACTCACTGACACTCAGTAAAACTCATTCCCTTCCCACACTCTCCGACAGTCAGTAACACTCATTCACTTCCCATACTCACTGACAGTTAGTAAATCACATCCGCTTCTCACACTCACAGACAGACTAAGACTCATTCCCCTTCCCACATTCACTGAGAGTCAGTAACTCTCTTTCCCTTCTCACATTCACTGACAGTCACTAACTCACTTTTCCTTCCCACACTCACTGACACTCATTAACTCTCATTTACTTCCCACATTCACTGACAGTCAGTAACTCTCATTCACCTATCCACACTCACTGACACTCAGTAAAACTCATTCCCTTCCACACTGTATGATAGACAGTAACTCTCATTCGCTTCCCACACTCTCTGACAGTCAGTAACCTCATTCCTTTCCCACACTCACTGACAGTCAGTATCTCTCATTTCCTTCCCACACCCACTGACAGTCAGTAACTCTCTTTCCCTTTCCACACTCACTGACAGTCATTAACTCTCATTCCCTTCCCACACTTACTGATAGTCATTAACTCTCATTCCTTTCCCACATTCACTGACAGTCATTAACTCTCATTCCCTTCCCACACTCACTGACAGTAAGTAACACTCATTCCCTTCCCACACTCACTGACAGTCTGTAAACCTCATTAGCTTCCTACACTCTCTGACAGTTAGTAACTCTCATTCCCCTTCCGACACTCACAGACAGTCAGTAACCTCATTCCCTTCACACAGTCACAGACAGACAGTTATTCTCATTCCCTTCCAACACTCACTGACAGTCAGTAACTCTCATTCCGCCTCCCATACTCACTGACCGTCAGCAACCATCATTCTCTACCCACACTCACTGCCCGTCAGTAACTCTAATTCCCTTCCCACACTCAGTGACAGTCAGTAACTCTAATTCCCTTCCCACACTCACTGACAGTCAGTAACTGTGATTCCCTTCCAATACTCACCGAAAGTCAGTAACTCTCATTCCCTTCTCACACTCACTAACAGTCAGTAACTCTCATTCCTTTTCCCACACTCACAGAATCTGTAACTCTCATTCCCTCCCCAAACTCACTGACAGTCAGTAACACCTATTCCCCTTCCAACACTCCCTGACAGTCAGTAACTCTCATTCACATCCCACACTCGCTGACAGTCAGTAACCTCATTCCCTTCCCACACTCGCTGACAGTCAGTAACTCTCATTCCCTTCCCACACTCTCTGACAGTCAGTAACTCTCATTCTCTGCCCACACTCCCTGACAGTCAGTGACTCTCATTCCCTTCCCACACTCACGGACAGACAGTTACTGTCAATCCCTTCCGACACTCACTGACAGTCAGTAGATCTCATTCCCTTCCCACATACACTGACAGTCAGTTACTCTCATTCCCTTTCCATACTCACTGACCATCAGCAACCATCATTGTCTACCCACACTCACTGCCCGTCAGTAACTGTAATTCCCTTCCCACATTCAGTGACAGTCAGTAACTCTCATTCCCTTCCCATACTCACCGACAGTCAGTAACACTCATTCCCTTCTCACACTCACTAACAGTCAGTAATTCTCATTCCCTTCCCACTCTCACAGAGAGTCTGTAACTCTCATTCCCCTTCCCACACTCACAGACAGTCAGTAACTCTCATTTTCCTTCCCACACTCACTGACAGTCAGTAATTCTCAATCCCTTCAAGCACCCACTGAGAGCCTGTAACTCTCATTCTCTTTCCACACTATCTGAAAGTCAGGAACTTGCATTCCCTTCCCACTCTCACTGACAGTTAGTAACTCCCATTCCCTTCCCACACTCACTGACAATCAGTAACTCCCACTCCCGTTCTCACACTCACTGACAGTCTGTAACTCTCATCCCCTTCCCACACTCACTGACAGTCAGTAACTCTCATTCTCTTTCCACACTATCTGAAAGTCAGGAACTCGCATTCCCTTCCCACTGTCACTGACAGTTAGTAACTCCCATTCCCTTCCCACACTCATTGACAGTCAATAACTCTCATTCCTTTCTCACACTCACTCACAGTCAGTAACTCTCATTCCCATCCCACCCTCACTGAAAGTCAGTAACCTCATTACCTTCCCACACTCACTAACAGTCGGTATCTCTCATTCCCTTCCCACACCCACTGACAGTCACTAACTTTCATCCCCTTCCCACACTCACTGACAGTCAGTATCTCTCATTCCCCTTCCCACTCTCACTGACAGTAACTCTCTTTCCCTTCCCACACTCACTGACAGTAACTCTCATTCCATTCCCACACTCACTGACAGTCAGCAACCCTCATTCCCTTATCACACTCATAGACAGACAGTAACTCTCATTCCCTTCTCACACTCACTGACGGTCAGTAACTCTCATTCCCTACCCATACTCACTGACAGTCAGTAACTCTGATTCCATTCCCACACTCACTGTAAGTCAGTAAATCACATTCCCTTCTCACACTGATAGACAGACAGCAACTCTCATTCCCTTCCCACACTCACTGAATGTCAGTAACTCTCATTCCCTTCCCACACTCAATGACAGTCAGTAACTCTCATTCCCTTCTCACACTCACAGGCAGATAGTAACTCTCATTCCCTTCCCACGCACAATGAGAGTCAGTAACTCTCATTCCCATTCCACACTCACTGACACTCAGTAAAACTCATTCCGTTCTCACACTCACTGACAGTCAGCAACTCTCATTCCCTTCCTAAATTTACTGTCAGTCTGTAACTGTCATTTCCCTTCCCACTATCACTGACAGTTTGTAACTATCATTCCCTTCCCACACTCAGTGACTGGCAGCAACTCTCATTCCCTTCTCACACTCACAAAAAATCAGCAACTCTCATTCCCCGTCCCACACTCACTGACAGTCAGAAAATCTCATTCCCCTTCCCACACGCACTGACAGTTAGTAAATATCATTCCCTTCTCACACTCAGTGACTGGCAGTAACTCTCATTCCCTTCTCACACTCACAGACAGTCAGCAACTCTCATTCGCATTCCCACACTCACAGGCTGTCAGTAGATCTCATTCCTATCCCACTCTCACTGACAGTCAGTAACTATCATTCCCTTCCCACACTAAGTGTCTGGCAGTAGCTCTCATTTCCTTCTCACACTCACTGACAGTCAATAACTCTCATTCCCTTGTCACACTCACAGACTGACAATAACTCTCATACCCTTCCCAGACTGTCTGACGGACAGAATCTCTAATTACATTCACACACTCACTGACAGTCAGTAACTCTCATTCCCTTCCCACACTAACAGACAGATAGTAACTCTCATTCTCTTCCCACACTCAATGACAATCAGTAACTCTCTTTCCCTCCCCACACTCACAGACAGTCAGTAACTCTCATTCCCTTCCTAAATTTACTGTCAGTCGGTTACTCTCATTTCCCTTCACACTCACACTGACAGTTTGTAACTATCATTCCCTTCCCACACTCAGTGACTGGCATAACTCTCATTCCCTTCTCACACTGACAGTCAGTCAGCAACACTCATTTCCATTCCCACACTCATTGACAGTCAGTAACTATCATTCCCTTCCCACACACACTCAGTGAATGGCATTAACTCTCATTCAATTCTCTCACTGACTGACAATCAGTGACTCTCATTCCCATCCCAAACTCACTGAGAGTCAGTAACTCTCATTATCTTCCCACACTCGCTGACAGACAGTAACTCTCATTCTCTTCCCACACACACTGGTAGTCAGTAAATCACATTCCCTTCTCACACTCATAGACAGACAGTAACTCTCATTCCCCTTCCCACACTCACTGACACTCAGTAAAACTCATTCCCTTCCCACACTCACTGACAGTCAGTAACTCTCATTCCCCTTCCCACACTCACTGACAGTCAGTAAAGCTCATTCCCTTCCCAAACACATCGACAATTTGTAACTCTCAATACCCTTCCCACATTCACTGAAAATCTGTAACTCTCATTCCCCTCACACACTCACTGACATTCAGTAACTCTCATTCCCCTTCCCAAACTCACTGACACTCAGTAAAACTCATTCCCTTCCTACACTCTCTGACAGTCAGTAACTCTCATTCACTTCCCATACTCACTGACAGTTAGTAAATCACAATCCCTTCTCACACTCACAGACAGACTGTAAGTCTCATTCCCCTTCCCACACTCACTGCGAGTCAGTAACTCACTTTCCCTTCCCACACTCACTGACAGTCAGTAACTCTCATTCACTTCCCACACTCACAGTCAGTCAGTAACTTTCATTCCCTTCCCACAGTCACTGACTGTCAGTAACTCTCATTCCCTTCTCACACTCACAGACAGTCGGAAACTCTCATTCCCTTCATACACTCACTGAAAGTCAGCAAATCTCATTCCCCTACCCACACTCACAGACAGACTGTAAGTCTCATTCCCCTTCCCACACTCACTGCGAGTCAGTAACTCACTTTCCCTTCCCACACTCACTGACAGTCATTAACTCTCATTCACTTCCCACTCTCACTGAGAGTCTGTAACTCTCATTCGCTTCCCACACTCGCTGACAGTCAGTAACTCTCATTCCCCTTCGCACACTCACTGACGGTCAGTAACTCTCATTCCCCTTCCCACACTCACTGACAGTCATTAACTCTCATTCACTTCCCACATTCACTGACAGTCAGTAACTCTCATTCCCCCTCCCACACTCATTGAGAGTCATAAACTCTCATTCACTTTCCACACTCACTGCAGTCAGTAACTCTCATTCGCTTCCCACACTCACTGACAGTCAGTAACTCTCAATCCCTTCTCACACTCACAGACAGTCAGCATCTCTCATTCCATTCCCACAGTCGCTGACAGTCAGTAACTTTCATCCCCTTCCCACACTCACTGACAGTCAGTATCTCTCATTCCCCTTCCCACACTCACTGACAGTCAGCAACTCTTATTCCCTTCCCATGGTCACGGACAGTCAGTAATTTCCTTCCCACACTCAATGACAGTCATTAACTCTCATTCCATTCCAACACTCACTGACAGTCAGTAAATCACATTCCCCTTCCCACACTCTCTGACAGTCAGTAACTCTCATTCTCTGCCCATACTCACTGACAGTCAGTGACTCTCATCCCCTACCCACACTCACTGACAGTCAGTAGCACTCATTCCCTACCCACACTCACTGACAGTCAGTAACCTCATTCCTTTCCCACACTCACTGACAGTCAGTATCTGTCATTTCCTTCCCACACCCACTGACAGTCAGTAACTCTCTTTCCCTTTCCACACTCACTGACAGACATTAACTCTCATTCCCTTCCCACACTTACTGATAGTCATTAACTCTCATTCCTTTCCCACATTCACTGACAGTCATTAACTCTCATTCCCTTCCCACACTCACTGACAGGAAGTAACCCTCATTCCCTTCTCACATTCATTGACAGTCAGTAACTCTCATTCGCTTCCCACACTCACTGACAGTTAGTAACTCTCTTTCCCTTCCCACACTCACTGACATTAGTAAATCTCATTCCCCTTCCCATACTCACTGATAGTCAGTAAACTCATTCACTTCCAATACTGACTGACAGTCTGTAACTCTCTTTCCATTGCACACTCACTGATAGTCAGTAACTCTCATTCTCCTCCTCACACTCACTGACTGACTGTAAATCTCAATGCCTTCCCACACTCACTGAGAGTCAGTAACTCTCATTCCCCTTCCCACACTCTCTGACAGTCAGTAACTCTCATTCCCTTCCCACACTCAATGACAAGCAGTAACTCTCATTCCCCTTCCCACACTCACTGCCCGTCAGTAACTGTAATTCCCTTCCCACATTCAGTGATAGTCAGTAACTCTCATTCCCTTCCCATACTCACCGACAGTCAGTAACACTCATTCCCTTCTCACACTCACTAACAGTCAGTAATTCTCATTCCCTTCCCACTCTCACAGAGAGTCTGTAACTCTCATTCCCCTTCCCACACTCACAGACAGTCAGTAACTCTCATTTTCCTTCCCACACTCACTGACAGTCAGTAATTCTCAATCCCTTCAAGCACCCACTGAGAGCCTGTAACTCTCATTCTCTTTCCACACTATCTGAAAGTCAGGAACTTGCATTCCCTTCCCACTCTCACTGACAGTTAGTAACTCCCATTCCCTTCCCACACTCACTGACAATCAGTAACTCCCACTCCCGTTCTCACACTCACTGACAGTCTGTAGCTCTCATCCCCTTCCCACACTCACTGACAGTCAGTAACTCTCATTCTCTTTCCACACTATCTGAAAGTCAGGAACTCGCATTCCCTTCCCACTGTCACTGACAGTTAGTAACTCCCATTCCCTTCCCACACTCATTGACAGTCAATAACTCTCATTCCTTTCTCACACTCACTCACAGTCAGTAACTCTCATTCCCATCCCACCCTCACTGAAAGTCAGTAACCTCATTACCTTCCCACACTCACTAACAGTCGGTATCTCTCATTCCCTTCCCACACCCACTGACAGTCACTAACTTTCATCCCCTTCCCACACTCACTGACAGTCAGTATCTCTCATTCCCCTTCCCACTCTCACTGACAGTAACTCTCTTTCCCTTCCCACACTCACTGACAGTAACTCTCATTCCATTCCCACACTCACTGACAGTCAGCAACCCTCATTCCCTTATCACACTCATAGACAGACAGTAACTCTCATTCCCTTCTCACACTCACTGACGGTCAGTAACTCTCATTCCCTACCCATACTCACTGACAGTCAGTAACTCTGATTCCATTCCCACACTCACTGTAAGTCAGTAAATCACATTCCCTTCTCACACTGATAGACAGACAGCAACTCTCATTCCCTTCCCACACTCACTGAATGTCAGTAACTCTCATTCCCTTCCCACACTCAATGACAGTCAGTAACTCTCATTCCCTTCTCACACTCACAGGCAGATAGTAACTCTCATTCCCTTCCCACGCACAATGAGAGTCAGTAACTCTCATTCCCATTCCACACTCACTGACACTCAGTAAAACTCATTCCGTTCTCACACTCACTGACAGTCAGCAACTCTCATTCCCTTCCTAAATTTACTGTCAGTCTGTAACTGTCATTTCCCTTCCCACTATCACTGACAGTTTGTAACTATCATTCCCTTCCCACACTCAGTGACTGGCAGCAACTCTCATTCCCTTCTCACACTCACAAAAAATCAGCAACTCTCATTCCCCGTCCCACACTCACTGACAGTCAGAAAATCTCATTCCCCTTCCCACACGCACTGACAGTTAGTAAATATCATTCCCTTCTCACACTCAGTGACTGGCAGTAACTCTCATTCCCTTCTCACACTCACAGACAGTCAGCAACTCTCATTCGCATTCCCACACTCACAGGCTGTCAGTAGATCTCATTCCTATCCCACTCTCACTGACAGTCAGTAACTATCATTCCCTTCCCACACTAAGTGTCTGGCAGTAGCTCTCATTTCCTTCTCACACTCACTGACAGTCAATAACTCTCATTCCCTTGTCACACTCACAGACTGACAATAACTCTCATACCCTTCCCAGACTGTCTGACGGACAGAATCTCTAATTACATTCACACACTCACTGACAGTCAGTAACTCTCATTCCCTTCCCACACTAACAGACAGATAGTAACTCTCATTCTCTTCCCACACTCAATGACAATCAGTAACTCTCTTTCCCTCCCCACACTCACAGACAGTCAGTAACTCTCATTCCCTTCCTAAATTTACTGTCAGTCGGTTACTCTCATTTCCCTTCACACTCACACTGACAGTTTGTAACTATCATTCCCTTCCCACACTCAGTGACTGGCATAACTCTCATTCCCTTCTCACACTGACAGTCAGTCAGCAACACTCATTCCCATTCCCACACTCAATGACAGTCAGTAACTCTCATTCCCTTCTCACACTCACAGGCAGATAGTAACTCTCATTCCCTTCCCACGCACAATGAGAGTCAGTAACTCTCATTCCCATTCCACACTCACTGACACTCAGTAAAACTCATTCCGTTCTCACACTCACTGACAGTCAGCAACTCTCATTCCCTTCCTAAATTTACTGTCAGTCTGTAACTGTCATTTCCCTTCCCACTATCACTGACAGTTTGTAACTATCATTCCCTTCCCACACTCAGTGACTGGCAGCAACTCTCATTCCCTTCTCACACTCACAAAAAATCAGCAACTCTCATTCCCCGTCCCACACTCACTGACAGTCAGAAAATCTCATTCCCCTTCCCACACGCACTGACAGTTAGTAAATATCATTCCCTTCTCACACTCAGTGACTGGCAGTAACTCTCATTCCCTTCTCACACTCACAGACAGTCAGCAACTCTCATTCGCATTCCCACACTCACAGGCTGTCAGTAGATCTCATTCCTATCCCACTCTCACTGACAGTCAGTAACTATCATTCCCTTCCCACACTAAGTGTCTGGCAGTAGCTCTCATTTCCTTCTCACACTCACTGACAGTCAATAACTCTCATTGCCTTGTCACACTCACAGACAGACAATAACTCTCATACCCTTCCCAGACTGTCTGACGGACAGAATCTCTAATTACATTCACACACTCACTGACAGTCAGTAACTCTCATTCCCTTCCCACACTAACAGACAGATAGTAACTCTCATTCTCTTCCCACACTCAATGACAATCAGGAACTCTCTTTCCCTCCCCACACTCACAGACAGTCAGTAACTCTCATTCCCTTCCTAAATTTACTGTCAGTCGGTTACTCTCATTTCCCTTCACACTCACACTGACAGTTTGTAACTATCATTCCCTTCCCACACTCAGTGACTGGCATAACTCTCATTCCCTTCTCACACTGACAGTCAGTCAGCAACACTCATTCCCATTCCCACACTCATTGACAGTCAGTAACTATCATTCCCTTCCCACACACACTCAGTGAATGGCATTAACTCTCATTCAATTCTCTCACTGACTGACAATCAGTGACTCTCATTCCCATCCCAAACTCACTGAGAGTCAGTAACTCTCATTATCTTCCCACACTCGCTGACAGACAGTAACTCTCATTCTCTTCCCACACACACTGGTAGTCAGTAAATCACATTCCCTTCTCACACTCATAGACAGACAGTAACTCTCATTCCCCTTCCCACACTCACTGACACTCAGTAAAACTCATTCCCTTCCCACACTCACTGACAGTCAGTAACTCTCATTCCCCTTCCCACACTCACTGACAGTCAGTAAAGCTCATTCCCTTCCCAAACACATCGACAATTTGTAACTCTCAATACCCTTCCCACATTCACTGAAAATCTGTAACTCTCATTCCCCTCACACACTCACTGACATTCAGTAACTCTCATTCCCCTTCCCAAACTCACTGACACTCAGTAAAACTCATTCCCTTCCTACACTCTCTGACAGTCAGTAACTCTCATTCACTTCCCATACTCACTGACAGTTAGTAAATCACAATCCCTTCTCACACTCACAGACAGACTGTAAGTCTCATTCCCCTTCCCACACTCACTGCGAGTCAGTAACTCACTTTCCCTTCCCACACTCACTGACAGTCAGTAACTCTCATTCACTTCCCACACTCACAGTCAGTCAGTAACTTTCATTCCCTTCCCACAGTCACTGACTGTCAGTAACTCTCATTCCCTTCTCACACTCACAGACAGTCGGAAACTCTCATTCCCTTCATACACTCACTGAAAGTCAGCAAATCTCATTCCCCTACCCACACTCACAGACAGACTCTAAGTCTCATTCCCCTTCCCACACTCACTGCGAGTCAGTAACTCACTTTCCCTTCCCACACTCACTGACAGTCATTAACTCTCATTCACTTCCCACTCTCACTGAGAGTCTGTAACTCTCATTCGCTTCCCACACTCGCTGACAGTCAGTAACTCTCATTCCCCTTCGCACACTCACTGACGGTCAGTAACTCTCATTCCCCTTCCCACACTCACTGACAGTCATTAACTCTCATTCACTTCCCACATTCACTGACAGTCAGTAACTCTCATTCCCCTACCCACACTCACTGAGAGTCATAAACTCTCATTCACTTTCCACACTCACTGCAGTCAGTAACTCTCATTCGCTTCCCACACTCACTGACAGTCAGTAACTCTCAATCCCTTCTCACACTCACAGACATTCAGCATCTCTCATTCCATTCCCACAGTCGCTGACAGTCAGTAACTTTCATCCCCTTCCCACACTCACTGACAGTCAGTATCTCTCATTCCCCTTCCCACACTCACTGACAGTCAGCAACTCTTATTCCCTTCCCATGGTCACGGACAGTCAGTAATTTCCTTCCCACACTCAATGACAGTCATTAACTCTCATTCCATTCCAACACTCACTGACAGTCAGTAAATCACATTCCCCTTCCCACACTCTCTGACAGTCAGTAACTCTCATTCTCTGCCCACACTCACTGACAGTCAGTGACTCTCATTCCCTACCCACACTCACTGACAGTCAGTAACACTCATTCCCTACCCACACTCACTGACAGTCAGTAACCTCATTCCTTTCCCACACTCACTGACAGTCAGTATCTCTCATTTCCTTCCCACACCCACTGACAGTCAGTAACTCTCTTTCCCTTTCCACACTCACTGACAGTCATTAACTCTCATTCCCTTCCCACACTTACTGATAGTCATTAACTCTCATTCCTTTCCCACATTCACTGACAGTCATTAACTCTCATTCCCTTCCCACACTCACTGACAGTAAGTAACACTCATTCCCTTCCCACACTCACTGACAGTCTGTAAACCTCATTAGCTTCCTACACTCTCTGACAGTTAGTAACTCTCATTCCCCTTCCGACACTCACAGACAGTCAGTAACCTCATTCCCTTCACACAGTCACAGACAGACAGTTATTCTCATTCCCTTCCAACACTCACTGACAGTCAGTAACTCTCATTCCGCCTCCCATACTCACTGACCGTCAGCAACCATCATTCTCTACCCACACTCACTGCCCGTCAGTAACTCTAATTCCCTTCCCACACTCAGTGACAGTCAGTAACTCTAATTCCCTTCCCACACTCACTGACAGTCAGTAACTGTGATTCCCTTCCAATACTCACCGAAAGTCAGTAACTCTCATTCCCTTCTCACACTCACTAACAGTCAGTAACTCTCATTCCTTTTCCACACTCACAGAATCTGTAACTCTCATTCCCTCCCCAAACTCACTGACAGTCAGTAACACCTATTCCCCTTCCAACACTCCCTGACAGTCAGTAACTCTCATTCACATCCCACACTCGCTGACAGTCAGTAACCTCATTCCCTTCCCACACTCATTGACTGTCAGTATCTCTCATTCCCCTTCCCACACTCACTGACAGTAACTCTCTTTCCCTTCCCACTCTCACTGACAGTCAGTAACTCTCATTCCCTTCCCACACTCTCTGACAGTCAGTAACTCTCATTCTCTGCCCACACTCCCTGACAGTCAGTGACTCTCATTCCCTTCCCACACTCACGGACAGACAGTTACTGTCAATCCCTTCCGACACTCACTGACAGTCAGTAGATCTCATTCCCTTCCCACATACACTGACAGTCAGTTACTCTCATTCCCTTTCCATACTCACTGACCATCAGCAACCATCATTGTCTACCCACACTCACTGCCCGTCAGTAACTGTAATTCCCTTCCCACATTCAGTGACAGTCAGTAACTCTCATTCCCTTCCCATACTCACCGACAGTCAGTAACACTCATTCCCTTCTCACACTCACTAACAGTCAGTAATTCTCATTCCCTTCCCACTCTCACAGAGAGTCTGTAACTCTCATTCCCCTTCCCACACTCACAGACAGTCAGTAACTCTCATTTTCCTTCCCACACTCACTGACAGTCAGTAATTCTCAATCCCTTCAAGCACCCACTGAGAGCCTGTAACTCTCATTCTCTTTCCACACTATCTGAAAGTCAGGAACTTGCATTCCCTTCCCACTCTCACTGACAGTTAGTAACTCCCATTCCCTTCCCACACTCACTGACAATCAGTAACTCCCACTCCCGTTCTCACACTCACTGACAGTCTGTAACTCTCATCCCCTTCCCACACTCACTGACAGTCAGTAACTCTCATTCTCTTTCCACACTATCTGAAAGTCAGTAACTCTCATTCCCATCCCACCCTCACTGAAAGTCAGTAACCTCATTACCTTCCCACACTCACTAACAGTCGGTATCTCTCATTCCCTTCCCACACCCACTGACAGTCACTAACTTTCATCCCCTTCCCACACTCACTGACAGTCAGTATCTCTCATTCCCCTTCCCACTCTCACTGACAGTAACTCTCTTTCCCTTCCCACACTCACTGACAGTAACTCTCATTCCATTCCCACACTCACTGACAGTCAGCAACCCTCATTCCCTTATCACACTCATAGACAGACAGTAACTCTCATTCCCTTCTCACACTCACTGACGGTCAGTAACTCTCATTCCCTACCCATACTCACTGACAGTCAGTAACTCTGATTCCATTCCCACACTCACTGTAAGTCAGTAAATCACATTCCCTTCTCACACTGATAGACAGACAGCAACTCTCATTCCCTTCCCACACTCACTGAATGTCAGTAACTCTCATTCCCTTCCCACACTCAATGACAGTCAGTAACTCTCATTCCCTTCTCACACTCACAGGCAGATAGTAACTCTCATTCCCTTCCCACGCACAATGAGAGTCAGTAACTCTCATTCCCATTCCACACTCACTGACACTCAGTAAAACTCATTCCGTTCTCACACTCACTGACAGTCAGCAACTCTCATTCCCTTCCTAAATTTACTGTCAGTCTGTAACTGTCATTTCCCTTCCCACTATCACTGACAGTTTGTAACTATCATTCCCTTCCCACACTCAGTGACTGGCAGCAACTCTCATTCCCTTCTCACACTCACAAAAAATCAGCAACTCTCATTCCCCGTCCCACACTCACTGACAGTCAGAAAATCTCATTCCCCTTCCCACACGCACTGACAGTTAGTAAATATCATTCCCTTCTCACACTCAGTGACTGGCAGTAACTCTCATTCCCTTCTCACACTCACAGACAGTCAGCAACTCTCATTCGCATTCCCACACTCACAGGCTGTCAGTAGATCTCATTCCTATCCCACTCTCACTGACAGTCAGTAACTATCATTCCCTTCCCACACTAAGTGTCTGGCAGTAGCTCTCATTTCCTTCTCACACTCACTGACAGTCAATAACTCTCATTCCCTTGTCACACTCACAGACAGACAATAACTCTCATACCCTTCCCAGACTGTCTGACGGACAGAATCTCTAATTACATTCACACACTCACTGACAGTCAGTAACTCTCATTCCCTTCCCACACTAACAGACAGATAGTAACTCTCATTCTCTTCCCACACTCAATGACAATCAGTAACTCTCTTTCCCTCCCCACACTCACAGACAGTCAGTAACTCTCATTCCCTTCCTAAATTTACTGTCAGTCGGTTACTCTCATTTCCCTTCACACTCACACTGACAGTTTGTAACTATCATTCCCTTCCCACACTCAGTGACTGGCATAACTCTCATTCCCTTCTCACACTGACAGTCAGTCAGCAACACTCATTCCCATTCCCACACTCATTGACAGTCAGTAACTATCATTCCCTTCCCACACACACTCAGTGAATGGCATTAACTCTCATTCAATTCTCTCACTGACTGACAGTCAGTGACTCTCATTCCCATCCCAAACTCACTGAGAGTCAGTAACTCTCATTATCTTCCCACACTCGCTGACAGACAGTAACTCTCATTCTCTTCCCACACACACTGGTAGTCAGTAAATCACATTCCCTTCTCACACTCATAGACAGACAGTAACTCTCATTCCCCTTCCCACACTCACAGACAGACAGCAACTCTCATTCGCATTCCCACACTCACAGGTTATCAGTAGATCTCATTCCCATCCCACTCTCACTGACAGACAGTAACTCTCATTCCCCTTCCCACACTCACTGACAGTCAGTAGCTCTCGTTCCCTTCCCACACTGTCTGACAGACAGAAACTACAATTCCCTTCCCACACTCGCTGTCAGTCTGTAACTCTTGTTCCCTTCCCATACTCAATGACAGTCAGTAACTCTCATTCCCATCCCACACTCACTGACAGCCAGTAAATCTCATTCCCTTCTCACTCTCTCAGACAGTCAGTAACTCTCATTCGCTTCACACACTGACAGACGGGCAACAACTATCATTCCCTTCCCACACTCACTGACAGACAAGAACTCACATTCCCATTCACACTCACTGACAGTCACTAACTCTCATTTCCTGTCCACACTCACTGACAGTCAGTAACTCTCATTCACTTCCCACATTCAATGACAGTCAGTAACAGTCTTTCCCTTCTCACACTTACTGACAGTCATTAACTCTCATTCCCATCCCACAATCAATGAGAGTCAGTAACTCTCATTCCCTTCATACACTCACTGACAGTCAGTTACTCTCATTCCCTTCCCACACTCACTGTCAGTCAGTAACTCTCATTCCCTTCTCACACTCACAGACAAATAGTAACTCTCATTCCCTTCCCACACTCTCTGGCAGACAGTCACTCTCATTCCCTTCCCACACTCCCTTTCAGACAGTAACTCTCATTCCCTTCCCATATCAATGACAGTCAGTAACTCTCATTCCCTTCTCACACTCACAGACAGATAGTAACTCTCATTCCCTTCCCACACTCTCTGGCAGACAGTCACTCTCATTCCCTTCCCACACTCCCTTTCAGACAGTAACTCTCATTCCCTTCCCATATCAATGACAGTCAGTAACCCTCATTCCCTTCTCACATTCATTGACAGTCAGTAACTCTCATTCGCTTCCCACACTCACTGACAGTTAGTAACTCTCTTTCCCCTCCCACACTCACTGACATTAGTAAATCTCATTCCCCTTCCCACACTCACTGATAGTCAGTAAACTCATTCACTTCCAATACTGACTGACAGTCTGTAACTCTCTTTCCATTGCACACTCACTGATAGTCAGTAACTCTCATTCCCCTTCCCACACTCTCTGACAGTCAGTAACTCTCATTCCCTTCCCACACTCAATGACAAGCAGTAACTCTCATTCCCCTTCCCACACTCACTGACAGACAGTAACTTTCATTCCCCTTCCCGCACTCACTGACAGACAATAGCTCTCATTCCTTCCCACACTGTCTGACAGACAGAAAGGCCAAATCACATCCCACACTCACTGACACTCAGTAACTCTCATTCCCTTCCCACACACGACAGTCAGTAACTATCATTCCCTTCCAACACTCAATGACAAGCAGTAACTCTCATTCAGATCCCGCGCACACTGTTAGTCATAAATCACATTCCCTTCTCACACTCATAGACAGACAGTAACACTCATTCCCCTTTCCACACTCACTGACAGTCAGAAACTTTCATTTCCCTTCCCACACTCACTGACAGACAGTAGCTTTCATTCCTTCCCACACAGTCTGACAGACAGAAAGGCCAATTCCCTTCCCACACTCACTGACAGTCAGCAACTCTCATTCCCCTTCCCACACACACTGACTGTAAGTCACTAACATTCCCTTCCCACACAAAGTGACTGGCAGTAACTCTCATTCACTTCTCACACTCACAGACAGTCAGTAACTCTCATTCCCTTCTCACTCTCACTGACAGTCAGTAACTCTCATTCCATTCTCACACTCACAGACAGATAGTAACTCTCATTCCCTTCCCCACTCACTGACAGTCAGTAACTCTCATTCCCCTTCCCACACTAACTGACGCTCAGTAAAACTCATTCCCTTCCCACACTCTCTGACAGTCAGTAACTCTCATTCCCTTCCCACACTCAATGACAAGCAGTAACTCTCATTCCCCTTCCCACACTCACTGACAATCAGTAACTCTCATTCTCTTTCCACACTCATAGACAGACAGTAACTCTCATTCCCTTCACACACTCACTGACAGAAAGCAACTTTCATTCCCCTTCCCGCACTCACTGACAGACAATAGCTCTCATTCCTTCCCACACTGTCTGACAGACAGAAAGGCCAAATCACATCCCACACTCACTGACACTCAGTAACTCTCATTCCCTTCCCACACACGACAGTCAGTAACTCTCATTCCCTTCCAACACTCAATGACAAGCAGTAACTCTCATTCAGTTGCCACGCACACTGTTAGTCAGTAAATCACATTCCCTTCTCACACTCATAGACAGACAGTAACACTCATTCCCCTTTCCACACTCACTGACAGTCAGAAACTTTCATTTCCCTTCCCACACTCACTGACAGACAGTAGCTCTCATTCCCTTCTCACACTCACTGACAGTCAGTAACTCTCATTCCCTTCTCACACTCACAGACAGATAGTAACTCTCATTCCCTTCCCACGCTCAATGACAGTCAGTAACTCTGATTCTCTTCCCACACTCACTGAGAGTCAGCAACTCTCATTCCCAATCCACACTCACTGACACTCAGTAAAACTCATTCCGTTCTCACACTCACTGACAGTCAGTAACTCTCTTTCCCCGTCCCACACTCACTGACAGTCAGAAAATCTCATTCCCCTTCCCACACACACTGACAGTTAGTAAATATCATTCCCTTCTCACACTCAGTGACTGGCAGTAACTCTCATTCCCTTCTCACACTCACAGGCAGTCAGCAACTCTCATTCGCATTCCCACACTCACAGGCTGTCAGTAGATCTCATTCCCATCCCACTCTCACTGACAGTCAGTAACTATCATTCCCTTCCCACACTCGGTGACTGGCAGTAACTCTCATTCCATTCTCACACTCACAAAAAATCAGCAACTCTCATTCCCTTCCCACACTCACTGACAGTCAGTAACTCTCATTCACTTCCCACACTCACTGTTAGTCTGTAAATCACATTCCCTTATCACACTCATAAACAGACAGTAACTCTCATTCCCCTTCCTACACTCACCGACAGTCAGTAAGTCTCATTCCCTTTCCCACACTAACTGACGCTCAGTAAAACTCATTCCCTTCCCATACTCACTGACAGTCACTAACTCTGATTCCATTCCCACACCCACTGTTAGTCAGTAAATCACATTCCCTTCTCACACTGATAGACAGACAGTAACTCTCATTCCCTTCCCACACTCACAGACAGATAGTAACTCTCATTCCCTTCCCACACTCTCTGGCAGACAGTCACTCTCATTCCCTTCCCACACTCCCTTTCAGACAGTAACTCTCATTCCCTTCCAATATCAATGACAGTCAGTAACCCTCATTCTCTTCTCACATTCACAGACAGTCAGTAACTCTCATTCGCTTCCCACACTCACTGACAGTTAGTAACTCTCTTTCCCTTCCCACACTCACTGAAATTAGTAAATCTCATTCCCCTTCCCACACTTCTTGACAGTCTGTAACTCTCATTCCTTTCTCACACTCACTCACAGTCAGTAACTCTCATCCCTACCCACCATCATTGACGGTTAGTAGCTCGTTCCCTTCCGACACTCACAGACAGTCAGTAACTCTCATTCCCCTTCCCACACTCACTGACAGTCAGTAACCCTCATTCCCTTCCCACTCTCACTGACAGTCAGTAAATCTCATTCCTCTTCCCACACTAACTGACAGTCAATAAATCCCATTAACTTCGTGCACTCATGGATAGTCAGTAACTCTCATTCCCATCCCACCCTCACTGAAAGTCAGTAACCTCATTCCCTTCCCACACTCACTGACAGTTGGTATCTCTCATTCCCTTCCCACACCCACTGACAGTCAGTAACTTTCATCCCCTTCCCACACTCACTGACAGTCAGTATCTCTCATTCCCCTCCACACTCACTGACAGTAACTCTCATTCCCTTCCCACACTCACTGACAGTAACTCTCATTCCCTTCCCACACTTACTGACAGTAGGTAACTCTCTTTCCCTTCCCACACTCACTGACAGTCAGTAACTCTCATTCCCTTCCCACACCCACTGACCGTCAGTAACTTTCATCCCCTTCCCACACTCACTGACAGTCAGTATCTCTCATTCCCCTTCCCACACTCACTGACAGTAACTCTCATTCCCTTCCCACACTCACAGACAGTAACTCTCATTCCATTCCCACACTCACTGACAATCTGTAACTCCCTTTCCTTTCCCACACTCGCAGACAGTCAGCAACTCTTATTCCCTTCCCATGGTCACGGAGAGTCAGTAATTTCCTTCCCACTCTCAATGACAGTCATTAACTCTCATTCCCTTCCCAGACTCACTGACAGTCAGTAAATCACATTCCCCTTCCCACACTCTCTGACAGTCAGTGACTCTCATTCCCTACCCACACTCACTGACAGTCAGTAACACTCATTCCCTACCCACACTCACTGACAGTCAGTAAACTCATTCCTTTCCCACACTCACTGACAGTCAGTATCTCTCATTTCCTTTCCACACCCACTGACAGTTAGTAACTCTCTTTCCCTTTCCACACTCACTGACAGTCATTAACTCTCATTCCCTTCCCACACTTACTGATAGTCATTAACTCTCTTTCCTTTCCGACACTCACTGACAGTCATTAACTCTCATTCCCTTCCCACACTCACTGACAGTAAGTAACACTCATTCCCTTCCCACACTCACTGACAGTCTGTAAACCTCATTAGCTTCCTACACTCTCTGAGAGTTAGTAACTCTCATTCCCCTTCCGACACTCACAGACAGTCAGTAACCTCATCCCCTTCACACAGTCACAGACAGACAGTTACTCTCATTCCCTTCCCGCACTCACTGACAGACAGTTACTCTCATTCCCTTCCGACACTCACTGACAGTCGTAACTCTCATTCGGCTTCCCATACTCACTGACCGTCAGCAACCATCATTCTCTACCCACACTTACTACCCGTCAGTAACTGTAATTCCCTTCCCACACTCAGTGACAGTCAGTAACTCTAATTCCCTTCCCACACTCACTGACAGTCAGTAACTGTGATTCCCTTCCAATACTCACCGAAAGTCAATAACTCTCAATCCCTTCTCACACTCACTAACAGTCAGTAACTCTCATTCCCTTCCCACTCTCACAGAGAGTCTGTAACTCTCATTCACCTTCCCACACTCACAGAATCTGTAACTCTCATTCCCTCCTCAAACTCACTGACAGCCAGTAACACCTATTCCCCTTCCAACACTCCCTGACAGTCAGTAACTCTCATTCACATCCCACACTCGCTGACAGTCAGTAACCTCATTCCCTTCCCACACTCATTGACTGTCAGTATCTCTCATTCCCCTTCCCACACTCACTGACAGTAACTCTCATTCCCTTCCCACACTTACTGACAGTATGTAACTCTCTTTCCCTTCCCACACTCACTGACAGTCAGTAACTCTCATTCTCTGCCCACACTCCCGGACAGTCAGTGACTCTCATACCCTTCCCACACTCACGGACAGACAGTTACTGTCAATCCCTTCCGACACTCACTGACAGTCAGTTACCATCATTGTCTACCCACACTCAATGCCCGTCAGTAACTGTAATTCCCTTCCCACACTCAGTGACAGTCAGTAACTCTCATTCCCTTCCCATACTCACCGACAGTCAGTAACACACATTCCCTTCTCACACTCACTAACAGTCAGTAACTCTCATTCCCTTCCCACTCTCACAGAGAGTCTGTAACTCTCATTCCCCTTCCCACACTCAAAGACAGTCAGTAACTCTCATTTTCCTTCCCACACTCACTGACAGTCAGTAATTTTCATTCCCTTCAAGCACCAACTGAGAGCCTGTAACTCTCATTCCCCCTTCTAACACTCACTGACAATCAGTAACTCCCACTCCCGTTCTCACACTTACTGACAGTCTGTAACTCTCATCCCCTTTGCACACTCACTGACATTCAGTAACTCTCATTCTCTTTCCACACTATCTGAAAGTCAGGAACGCGCATTCCCTTCCCACACTCACTGACAGTCAGTAACTCTCATTCCTTTCTCACACTCACTCACAGTCAGTAACTCTCATTCCCATCCCACCCTCACTGAAAGTCAGAAAATCTCATTCCCCTTCCCACACACACTGACAGTTAGTAAATATCATTCCCTTCTCACACTCAGTGACTGGCAGTGACTCTCATTCCCTTCTCACACTCACAGACAGACAGTAACTCTCATACCATTGCCACACTGTCTGACGGACAGAAATTCTAATTGCATTCCCACACTCACTGACAGTCAGTAACCCTCATTCCTTTCTCACACTCACTCACAGTCAGTAACTCTCATTCCCATCCCACCCTCACTGAAAGTCAGAAAATCTCATTCCCCTTCCCACACACACTGACAGTTAGTAAATATCATTCCCTTCTCACACTCAGTGACTGGCAGTAACTCTCATTCCCTTCTCACACTCACAGACAGTCAGCAACTCTCATTCGCATTCCCACACTCATAAGCTGTCAGTAGATCTCATTCCCATTCCACTCTCACTGACAGTCAGTAACTGTCATTCACTTCCCACACTCACTGTTAGTCTGTAAATCACATTCCCTTATCACACTCATAAACAGACAGTAACTCTCATTCACTTCCCACACTCACTGTTAGTCTGTAAATCACATTCCCTTCTTACACCCATAAACAGACAGTAACTCTCATTCCACTTCCCACACTCACTGACTGTCAGTAACTCTCATTCCCCTTCCCACACTAACTGACGCTCAGTAAAACTCATTCCCTTCCCATACTCACTGACAGTCACTAACTCTGATTCCATTCCCACACTCACTGTTAGTCAGTAAATCACATTCCCTTCTCACACTGATAGACAGACAGTAACTCTCATTCCCTTCCCACACTCACAGACAGACAGTAAATCTCATTCCCTTCCCACACTCTCTGGCAGACAGTCACTCTCATTCCCTTCCCACACTCCCTTTCAGACAGTAACTCTCATTCCCTTCCCATATCAATGACAGTCAGTAACCCTCATTCTCTTCTCACATTCATAGACAGTCAGTAACTCTCATTCGCTTCCCACACTCACTGACAGTTAGTAACTCTCTTTCCCTTCCCACACTCACTGACATTAGTAAATCTCATTCCACTTCCCACACTTACTGACAGTCTGTAACTCTCATTCCTTTCTCACACTCACTCACAGTCAGTAACTCTCATCCCTACCCACCATCACTGACGGTCAGTAACTCGTTCCCTTCCGACACTCACAGACAGTCAGTAACTCTAATTCCCCTTCCCACACTCACTGACAGTCAGTAACCCTCATTCCCTTCCCACTCTCACTGACAGTTAGTAAATCTCATTCCACTTCCCACACTAACCGACAGTCAATAAATCCCATTCCCTTCGCACACACACTGACTGTCAGTAACACTCATTCCCTTCCAACACTCACAGACAGTTAGTAACTCTCATTCCCTTCCCACACTCACTGACAGTCAGTAACTCTCATTCCCTTCTCACAGTCACAGACAGTCAGAAACTCTCATACCCTTCCCACACTGTCTGACTGACAGAAACTCAAATTCCATTCCCACTGTCACTGACAGTCAGTAACTCTCATTCCCTTCCCACATTCACTGACAGTCAGTAACTCACATTCCCTTCCCACAATCAATGACAGTCAGTAACACACATTCCCTTCCCACACTCAATGACAGTCAGTAACTCTCATTCCCTTCTCACACTCACAGACAGTCACTAACTCTCATACCCTTCCCACACTGTCTGATTGACAGAAACTCAAATTTCATTCCCACAGTCACTGGCAGTTTGTAACTCTCATTCCCTTCCCGAACTCACAGACAGACTGTAACTCTCATTCCCTTCCCACACACCTTGACAGTTAGTAACTATCAGTCATTTCCCACACTCAGTGGCTGGCAGTAACTCTCATTCCCTTCTCACACTCACAGACAGTCTGCAATTCTCATTCCCCTTCCCACACTCACTGACCGTTAGTAACTATCATTCCCTTCCCACACTCAGTGACTGACAGTAACTCTCATTCCCATCCCAAACTCATTGATAGTCAGTAACTCTGATTCACTTCCCACACTCACTGACAGTCAGTAACTCTCATTCCCTTCCCACACTCTCTGACAGTCAGTAACTTTCATTCCCGTTCTACCCTCACTGACAGTCCGTAACCTCATTCACTTCCCACACTCACAGTCAGTAACTCTCATTCCCTTCCCACTCTCACAGAGAGTCTGTAACTCTCATTCCCCTTCCCGCACTCACAGACAGTCAGTAACTCTCATTTTCCTTCCCACACTCACTGACAGTCAGTAATTCTCATTCCCTTCAAACACCCACTGATAGCCTATAATTCTCATTCCCCCTTCCCACACTCACTGACAGTTAGTAACTCTCATTCCTTTCTCACACTCACTCACAGTCAGTAACTCTCATTCCCTTCCCATACTCACTGATAGTCAGTAACTCTCATTCCCATCCCACCCTCACTGAAAGTCAGTAACCTCATTCCCTTCCCACACACAATGACAGTCGGTATCTCTCATTCCCATTCCCACACTCACTGACAGTAACTCTCTTTCCCTTTCCACACTCACTGACAGACATTAACTCTCATTCCCTTCCCACCATTACTGATAGTCATTAACTCTCATTCCCTTCTCACACTCACTCACAGTCAGTAACTCTCATTCCCTTCCCATACTCACTGATAGTCGGTAACTCTCATTCCCATCCCACCCTCACTGACAGTCAGTAACTTTCATCCCCTTCCCACACTCACTGACAGTCAGTATCTCTCATTCCCCTTCCCACACTCACTGACAGTAACTCTCATTCCCTTCCCACACTCACTGACAGTAACTCTCATTCCCTTCCCACACTTACTGACAGTCTGTAACTCCCTTTCCTTTCCCACAGTCGCAGACAGTCAGCAACTCTTATTCCCTTCCCATGGTCACGGACAGTCAGTAATTTCCTTCCCACTCTCAATGACAGTCATTAACTCTCATTCCCTTCCCACACTCATGACAGTCAGTAAATCACATTCCCCTTCCCACACTCTCTGACAGTCAGTAACTCTCATTCTCTGCCCACACTCACTGACAGTCAGTGACTCTCATCCCCTACCCACACTCACTGACAGTCAGTAACACTCATTCCCTACCCACACTCACTGACAGTCAGTAACCTCATTCCTTTCCCACACTCACTGACAGTCAGTATCTCTCATTTCCTTCCCACACCCACTGACAGTCAGTAACTCTCTTTCCGTTTCCACACTCACTGACAGACATTAACTCTCATTCCCTTCCCACCATTACTGATAGTCATTAACTCTCATTCCTTTCCCACACTCACTGACAGTCATTAACTCTCATTCCTTTCCCACACTCACTGACAGTCATTAACTCTCATTCCCTTCCCACACTCACTGACAGTATGTAACACTCATTCCCTTCCCGCACTCACAGACAGTCTGTAAACCTCATTAGCTTCCTACACTCTCTGACAGTTAGTAACTCTCATTCCCCTTCCGACACTCACAGACAGTCAGTAACCTCATCCCCTTCACACAGTCACAGACAGACAGTTACTCTCATATCCTTCCTGCACTCACTGACAGACAGTTACTCTCATTCCCTTCCCACACTTACTGACAGTATGTAACTCTCTTTCCCTTCCCACACTCACTGCCCGTCAGTAACTCTAATTCCCTTCCCACACTCAGTGACAGTCAGTAACTCTAATTCCCTTCCCACACTCACTGACAGTCAGTAACTGTGATTCCCTTCCAATACTCACCGAAAGTCAGTAACTCTCAATCCCTTCTCACACTCACTAACAGTCAGTAACTCTCATTCCCTTCCCACTCTCACAGAGAGTCTGTAAGTCTCATTCCCCTTCCCACACTCACAGAATCTGTAACTCTCATTCCCTCCCCAAACTCACTGACAGTCAGTAACACCTATACCCCTTCCCACACTCCATGACAGTCAGTAACTCTCATTCACATCCCACGCTCGCTGACAGTCAGTAACCTCATTCCCTTCCCACACTCATTGACTGTCAGTATCTCTCA
Source organism: Mobula birostris (assembly GCF_030028105.1). NCBI lineage: Eukaryota > Metazoa > Chordata > Chondrichthyes > Myliobatiformes > Myliobatidae > Mobula > Mobula birostris. The sequence goes on along the minus strand of NC_092376.1, from coordinate 82,048,805 downwards.
TTCCCCTTCCCACACTCACTGACAGTAACTCTTATTCCCTTCCCACACTCACTGACAGTAACTCTCATTCCCTTCCCACACTTACTGACAGTATGTAACTCTCTTTCCCTTCCCACACTCTCTGACAGTCAGGAACTCTCATTCTCTGCCCACACTCCCTGACAGTCAGTGACTCTCATTCCCTTCCCACACTCACGGACAGACAGTTACTGTAAATCCCTTCCGACACTCACTGACAGTCAGTAACTCTCATTCCCTTTCCCACACTCACAGACAGTCAGTAACTCTCATTCCCTTCCCACATTCACTGACAGTCAGTTACTCTCATTCCCTTTCCATACTCACTGACCGTCAGCAACCATCATTGTCTACCCACACTCACTGCCCGTCAGTAACTGTAATTCCCGTCCCACATTCAGTGACAGTCAGTAACTCTCATTCCCATCCCATACTCACCGACAGTCAGTAACACTCATTCCCTTCTCACACTCACTAACAGTCAGTAACTCTCATTCCCTTCCCACTCTCACAGAGAGTCTGTAACTCTCATTCCCCTTCCCACACTCACAGACAGTCAGTAACTCTCATTTTCCTTCCCACACTCACTGACAGTCAGTAACTCTCATTCTCTTTCCACACTATCTGAAAGTCAGGAACTCGCATTCCCTTCCCACTCTCACTGACAGTTAGTAACTCTCATTCCTTTCTCACACTCACTCACAGTCAGTAACTCTCATTCCCATCCCACCCTCACTGAAAGTCAGTAACCTCATTACCTTCCCACACTCACTGACAGTCGGTATCTCTCATTCCTTTCCCACACCCACTGACAGTCACTAACTTTCATCCCCTTCCCACGCTCACTGACAGTCAGTATCTCTCATTCCCCTTCCCACTCTCACTGACAGTAACTCTCATTCCCTTCCCACACTCACTGACAGTAACTCTCATTCCCTTCCCACACTTTTTGACATTCTGTAACTCCCTTTCCTTTCCCACACTCACTGACAGTCAGTAACTCTTATTCCCTTCCCATGGTCACGGACAGTCAGTAATTTCCTTCCCACACTCAATGACATTCATTAACTCTCATTCCCTTCCCACAATCACTGACAGTAAGTAAATCACATTCCCCTTCCCACACTGTCTGACAGTCAGTACCTCTCATTCCCTTCCCACACTCACTGTCAGTCAGTAACTCTCATTCTCCTCCTCACACTCACTGACAGACTGTAAATCTCAATGCCTTCCCACTCTCACTGAGAGTCAGTAACTCTCATTCCCCTTCCCACACTCTCTGACAGTCAGTAACTCTCATTCCATTCCCACACTCAATGACAGGCAGTAACTCTTATTCACTTCCCACGCTCACTGTTAGTCAGTAAATCACATTCCCTTCTCACACTCATAGACAGACAGTAACACTCATTCCCCTTCCCACACTCACTGACAGTCAGAAACTTTCATTCCCCTTCCTGCACTCACTGACAGACAATAGCTCTCATTCCTTCCCACACTGTCTGACAGACAGAAAGACCAAATCTCATCCCACACTCACTGACACTCAGTAACTCTCATTCCCTTCCCACACACAACAGTCAGTAACTCTCATTCCCTTCCAACACTCACTGACAGTCAGTAACTCTCATTCACTTCCCACACTCACTGTTAGTCTGTAAATCACATTCCCTTCTCACACTCATAAGCAGAGAGTAACTCTCATTCCCCTTCCCACACTCACTGACAGTCAGTAACTCTCATTCCCCTTCCAACATTATCTGACGCTCAGTAAAACTCATTCCCTTTCCATACTCACTGACAGTCAGTAACTCTCAATCACTTCCCGCACTCACTGACAGTCATTAACACTCATTCCCCTTCCAATTCTCATTGACACTCAGTAACTGTCGTTCCCCTCCAACACTCACTGACAGTCAGCAACTCTCATTCCCTTCCCATACTCACTGACAGTCAGTAACGCTGATTCCCTTCTCACACTCACTGACAGTCAGTAACTCTCGTTCCCTTCCCATACCAACTGACAGTCAGTAACTCTGATTCCCTTCCCACACACACTGTTAGTCGGTAAATCACATTCCCTTCTCACACTGATAGACAGACAGTAACTCTCTTTCCCTCCCCACACTCACAGACAGTCAGTAACTCTCATTCCCTTCCTAAATTTACTGTCAGTCGGTTACTCTCATTTCCCTTCACACTCACACTGACAGTTTGTAACTATCATTCCCTTCCCACACTCAGTGACTGGCATAACTCTCATTCTTTTCTCACACTGACAGTCAGTCAGCAACACTCATTCCCATTCCCACACTCATTGACAGTCAGTAACTATCATTCCCTTCCCACACACACTCAGTGAATGGCATTAACTCTCATTCAATTCTCTCACTGACTGACAGTCAGTGACTCTCATTCCCATCCCACACTCACTGAGAGTCAGTAACTCTCATTATCTTCCCACACTCGCTGACAGACAGTAACTCTCATTCACTTCCCACACACACTGGTAGTCAGTAAATCACATTCCCTTTTCACACTCATAGACAGACTGTAACTCTCATTCCCCTTCCCACACTCACTGACAGTCAGTAGCTCTCGTTCCCTTCCCACACTGTCTGACAGACAGAAACTACAATTCCCTTCCCACACTCACTGTCAGTCTGTAACTCTTGTTCCCTTCCCATACTCAATGACAGTCAGCAACTCTCATTCCCGTCCCACACTCACTGACAGCCAGTAAATCTCATTCCCTTCTCACACTCTCAGACAGTCAGTAACTCTCATTCCCTTCCCATACTCACTGACAGTCAGTAACACTGATTCCCTTCCCACACACACTGTTAGTCGGTAAATCACATTCCCTTCTCACACTGATAGACAGACAGTAACTCTCATTCTATTCCCACACTCACTGACAGTCAGCAACCCTCATTCCCTTATCACACTCATAGACAGACAGTAACTCTCATTCCCTTCCCATACTCACTGAGAGTCAGTAACTCTGATTCCATTCCCACACTCACTGTTAGTCAGTAAATCACATTCCCTTCTCACACTGATAGACAGACAGTAACTCTCATTCTATTCCCACACTCACTGACAGTCAGCAACTCTCATTCCCTTATCACACTCATAGACAGACTGTAACTCTCATTCCCCTTCCCACACTCACTGACAGTCAGTAGCTCTCGTTCCCTTCCCACACTGTCTGACAGACAGAAACTACAATTCCCTTCCCACACTCACTGTCAGTCTGTAACTCTTGTTCCCTTCCCATACTCAATGACAGTCAGCAACTCTCATTCCCGTCCCACACTCACTGACAGCCAGTAAATCACATTCCCTTCTCACACTGATAGACAGACAGTAACTCTCATTCCCTTCCCACACTCACTGAATGTCAGTAACTCTCATTCCCTTCCCACACTCAATGACAGTCAGTAACTCTCATTCCCTTCTCACACTCACAGGCAGATAATAACTCTCATTCCCTTCCCACGCACAATGAGAGTCAGTAACTCTCATTCCCATTCCACACTCACTGACACTCAGTAAAACTCATTCCGTTCTCACACTCACTGACAGTCAGCAACTCTCATTCCCTTCCTAAATTTACTGTCAGTCTGTAACTGTCATTTCCCTTCCCACTATCACTGACAGTTTGTAACTATCATACCCTTCCCACACTCAGTGACTGGCAGTAACTCTCATTCCCTTCCCATACTCACTGACAGTCAGTAACACTGATTCCCTTCCCACACACACTGTTAGTCGGTAAATCACATTCCCTTCTCACACTGATAGACAGACAGTAACTCTCATTCCATTCCCACACTCACTGACAGTCAGCAACCCTCATTCCCTTATCACACTCATAGACAGACAGTAACTCTCATTCCCTTCCCATACTCACTGAGAGTCAGTAACTCTGATTCCATTCCCACACTCACTGTTAGTCAGTAAATCACATTCCCTTCTCACACTGATAGACAGACAGTAACTCTCATTCCCTTCCCACACTCACTGAATGTCAGTAACTCTCATTCCCTTCCCACACTCAATGACAGTCAGTAACTCTCATTCCCTTCTCACACTCACAGGCAGATAGTAACTCTCATTCCCTTCCCACGCACAATGAGAGTCAGTAACTCTCATTCCCATTCCACACTCACTGACACTCAGTAAAACTCATTCCGTTCTCACACTCACTGACAGTCAGCAACTCTCATTCCCTTCCTAAATTTACTGTCAGTCTGTAACTCTCATTCCCTTCCCATATCAATGACAGTCAGTAACTCTCATTCCCTTCTCACACTCACAGACAGATAGTAACTCTCATTCCCTTCCCACACTCTCTGGCAGACAGTCACTCTCATTCCCTTCCCACACTCCCTTTCAGACAGTAACTCTCTTTCCCTTCCCATATCAATGACAGTCAGTAACCCTCATTCCCTTCTCACATTCATTGACAGTCAGTAACTCTCATTCGCTTCCCACACTCACTGACAGTTAGTAACTCTCTTTCCCTTCCCACGCTCACTGACATTAGTAAATCTCATTCTCCTTCCCACACTCACTGTCAGTCAGTAACTCTCATTCTCCTCCTCACACTCACTGACAGACTGTAAATCTCAATGCCTTCCCACTCTCACTGAGAGTCAGTAACTCTCATTCCCCTTCCCACACTCTCTGACAGTCAGTAACTCTCATTCCATTCCCACACTCAATGACAGGCAGTAACTCTTATTCACTTCCCACGCTCACTGTTAGTCAGTAAATCACATTCCCTTCTCACACTCATAGACAGACAGTAACACTCATTCCCCTTCCCACACTCACTGACAGTCAGAAACTTTCATTCCCCTTCCTGCACTCACTGACAGACAATAGCTCTCATTCCTTCCCACACTGTCTGACAGACAGAAAGACCAAATCTCATCCCACACTCACTGACACTCAGTAACTCTCATTCCCTTCTCACACTCATAAGCAGAGAGTAACTCTCATTCCCCTTCCCACACTCACTGACAGTCAGTAACTCTCATTCCCCTTCCAACATTATCTGACGCTCAGTAAAACTCATTCCCTTTCCATACTCACTGACAGTCAGTAACTCTCAATCACTTCCCGCACTCACTGACAGTCATTAACACTCATTCCCCTTCCAATTCTCATTGACACTCAGTAACTGTCGTTCCCCTCCAACACTCACTGACAGTCAGCAACTCTCATTCCCTTCCCATACTCACTGACAGTCAGTAACGCTGATTCCCTTCTCACACTCACTGACAGTCAGTAACTCTCGTTCCCTTCCCATACCAACTGACAGTCAGTAACTCTGATTCCCTTCCCACACACACTGTTAGTCGGTAAATCACATTCCCTTCTCACACTGATAGACAGACAGTAACTCTCTTTCCCTCCCCACACTCACAGACAGTCAGTAACTCTCATTCCCTTCCTAAATTTACTGTCAGTCGGTTACTCTCATTTCCCTTCACACTCACACTGACAGTTTGTAACTATCATTCCCTTCCCACACTCAGTGACTGGCATAACTCTCATTCTTTTCTCACACTGACAGTCAGTCAGCAACACTCATTCCCATTCCCACACTCATTGACAGTCAGTAACTATCATTCCCTTCCCACACACACTCAGTGAATGGCATTAACTCTCATTCAATTCTCTCACTGACTGACAGTCAGTGACTCTCATTCCCATCCCACACTCACTGAGAGTCAGTAACTCTCATTATCTTCCCACACTCGCTGACAGACAGTAACTCTCATTCACTTCCCACACACACTGGTAGTCAGTAAATCACATTCCCTTTTCACACTCATAGACAGTCTGTAACTCTCATTCCCCTTCCCACACTCACTGACAGTCAGTAGCTCTCGTTCCCTTCCCACACTGTCTGACAGACAGAAACTACAATTCCCTTCCCACACTCACTGTCAGTCTGTAACTCTTGTTCCCTTCCCATACTCAATGACAGTCAGCAACTCTCATTCCCGTCCCACACTCACTGACAGCCAGTAAATCTCATTCCCTTCTCACACTCTCAGACAGTCAGTAACTCTCATTCCCTTCCCATACTCACTGACAGTCAGTAACACTGATTCCCCTTCCCACACACACTGTTAGTCGGTAAATCACATTCCCTTCTCACACTGATAGACAGACAGTAACTCTCATTCTATTCCCACACTCACTGACAGTCAGCAACCCTCATTCCCTTATCACACTCATAGACAGACAGTAACTCTCATTCCCTTCCCATACTCACTGAGAGTCAGTAACTCTGATTCCATTCCCACACTCACTGTTAGTCAGTAAATCACATTCCCTTCTCACACTGATAGACAGACAGTAACTCTCATTCCCTTCCCACACTCACTGAATGTCAGTAACTCTCATTCCCTTCCCACACTCAATGACAGTCAGTAACTCTCATTCCCTTCTCACACTCACAGGCAGATAATAACTCTCATTCCCTTCCCACGCAAAATGAGAGTCAGTAACTCTCATTCCCATTCCACACTCACTGACACTCAGTAAAACTCATTCCGTTCTCACACTCACTGACAGTCAGCAACTCTCATTCCCTTCCTAAATTTACTGTCAGTCTGTAACTGTCATTTCCCTTCCCACTATCACTGACAGTTTGTAACTATCATTCCCTTCCCACATTCAGTGACTGGCAGTAACTCTCATTCCCTTCCCATACTCACTGACAGTCAGTAACACTGATTCCCTTCCCACACACACTGTTAGTCGGTAAATCACATTCCCTTCTCACACTGATAGACAGACAGTAACTCTCATTCCATTCCCACACTCACTGACAGTCAGCAACTCTCATTCCCTTATCACACTCATAGACAGACAGTAACTCTCATTCCCTTCCCATACTCACTGAGAGTCAGTAACTCTGATTCCATTCCCACACTCACTGTTAGTCAGTAAATCACATTCCCTTCTCACACTGATAGACAGACAGTAACTCTCATTCCCTTCCCACACTCACTGAATGTCAGTAACTCTCATTCCCTTCCCACACTCAATGACAGTCAGTAACTCTCATTCCCTTCTCACACTCACAGGCAGATAGTAACTCTCATTCCCTTCCCACGCACAATGAGAGTCAGTAACTCTCATTCCCATTCCACACTCACTGACACTCAGTAAAACTCATTCCGTTCTCACACTCACTGACAGTCAGCAACTCTCATTCCCTTCCTAAATTTACTGTCAGTCTGTAACTCTCATTCCCTTCCCATATCAATGACAGTCAGTAACTCTCATTCCCTTCTCACACTCACAGACAGATAGTAACTCTCATTCCCTTCCCACACTCTCTGGCAGACAGTCACTCTCATTCCCTTCCCACACGCCCTTTCAGACAGTAACTCTCTTTCCCTTCCCATATCAATGACAGTCAGTAACCCTCATTCCCTTCTCACATTCATTGACAGTCAGTAACTCTCATTCGCTTCCCACACTCACTGACAGTTAGTAACTCTCTTTCCCTTCCCACGCTCACTGACATTAGTAAATCTCATTCTCCTTCCCACACTCACTGACAGTAAGTAAACTCATTCACTTCCAATACTGACTGACAGTCTGTAACTCTCTTTCCATTGCACACTCACTGATAGTCAGTAACTCTCATTCTCCTCCTCACACTCACTGACAGACTGTAAATCTCAATGCCTTCCCACACTCACTGAGAGTCAGTAACTCTCATTCACCTTCCCACACTCTCTGACAGTCAGTAACTCTCATTCCCTTCCCACACTCAATGACAAGCAGTAACTCTCATTCACTTCCCATGCTCACTGTTAGTCAGTAAATCACATTCCCTTCTCACACTCATAGACAGACAGTAACACTCATTCCCCTTCCCACACTCACTGACAGTCAGAAACTTTCATTTCCCTTCCCACACTCACTGACAGACAATAGCTCTCATTCCTTCCCACACTGTCTGACAGACAGAAAGGCCAAATCACATCCCACACTCACTGACACTCAGTAACTCTCATTCCCTTCCCACACACGACAGTCAGTAACTCTCATTCCCTTCCAACACTCAATGACAAGCAGTAACTCTCATTCAGTTGCCACGCACACTGTTAGTCAGTAAATCACATTCCCTTCTCACACTCATAGACAGACAGTAACACTCATTCCCCTTCCCACACTCACTGACAGTCAGAAACTTTCATTTCCCTTCCCACACTCACTGACAGACAGTAGCTCTCATTCCTTCCCACACAGTCTGACAGACAGAAAGGCCAATTCCCTTCCCACACTCACTGACAGTCAGTAACTCTCATTTCCCTTCCCACACACACTGACGGTAAGTCACTAACATTCCCTTCCCACACAAAGTGACTGGCAGTAACTCTCATTCCCTTCTCACACTCACAGACAGTCAGTAACTCTCATTCCCTTCTCACACTCACTGACAGTCAGTAACTCTCATTCCCTTCTCACACTCATGGACAGACAGTAACTCTCATTCCCTTCTCACACTCACTGACGGTCAGTAACTCTCATTCCCTTCCCATACTCACTGACAGTCAGTAACTCTGATTCCATTCCCACACTCACTGTTAGTCAGTAAATCACATTCCCTTCTCACACTGACAGACAGACAGTAACTCTCATTCCCTTCCCTAACTCACTGAATGTCAGTAACTCTCATTCCCTTCCCACACTCAATGACAGTCAGTAACTCTCATTCCCTTCCCACGCTCAAAGGCAGTCAGTAACTCTCATTCTCTTCCCACACTCACTGAGAGTCAGTAACTCTCATTCCCATTCCACACTCACTGACACTCAGTAAAACTCATTCCGTTCTCACACTCACTGACAGTCAGCAACTCTCATTCCCTTCCTAATTTTACTGTCAGTCTGTAACTGTCATTTCCCTTCCCACTATCACTGACAGTTTGTAACTATCATTCCCTTCCCACACTCAGTGACTGGCAGTAACTCTCATTCCCTTCTCACACTCACAGACAGTCAGCAACTCTCATTCCCCGTCCCACACTCACTGACAGTCAGAAAATCTCATTCCCCTTCCCACACGCACTGACAGTTAGTAAATATCATTCCCTTCTCACACTCAGTGACTGGCAGTAACTCTCATTCCCTTCTCACACTCACAGACAGTCAGCAACTCTCATTCGCATTCCCACACTCACAGGCTGTCAGTAGATCTCATTCCCATCCCACTCTCACTGACAGTCAGTAACTATCATTCCCTTCCCACACTAAGTGTCTGGCAGTAGCTCTCATTTCCTTCTCACACTCACTGACAGTCAATAACTCTCATTCACTTGTCACACTCACAGACAGACAATAACTCTCATACCCTTCCCAGACTGTCTGACGGACAGAATCTCTAATTACATTCACACACTCACTGACAGTCAGTAACTCTCATTCTCTTACCACACTCAATGACAATCAGTAACTCTCTTTCCCTCCCCACACTCACAGACAGTCAGTAACTCTCATTCCCTTCCTAAATTTACTGTCAGTCGGTTACTCTCATTTCCCTTCACACTCACACTGACAGTTTTTAACTATCATTCCCTTCCCACACTCAGTGACTGGCATAACTCTCATTCCCTTCTCACACTGACAGTCGGTCAGCAACACTCATTCCCATTCCCACACTCATTGACAGTCAGTAACTATCATTCCCTTCCCACACACACTCAGTGAATGGCATTAACTCTCATTCAATTCTCTCACTGACTGACAGTCAGTGACTCTCATTCCCATCCCACACTCACTGAGAGTCAGTAACTCTCATTATCTTCCCACACTCACTGACAGACAGTAACTCTCATTCACTTCACGCACGCACTGGTAGTCAGTAAATCACATTCCCTTCTCACACTCATAGACAGACAGTAACTCTCATTCCCCTTCCCACACTCACTGACAGTCAGTAGCTCTCGTTCCCTTCCCACACTGTCTGACAGACAGAAACTACAATTCCCTTCCCACACTCACTGTCAGTCTGTAACTCTTGTTCCCTTCCCATACTCAATGACAGTCAGTAATTCTCATTCCCATCTCACACTCACTGACAGCCAGTAACTCTCATTCCCTTCCCACACTCACTGACAGACAAGAACTCACATTCCCATTCACACTCACTGACAGTCACTAACTCTCATTTCCTGTCCACACTCACTGGCAGTCAGTATCTCTCATTCTCCTTCCCACATTCACAGTCAGTCAGTAACCCGCTTTCCCTTCCCACACTCACAGACAGTCAGTAACCTCATTCCATTCCCACTCTCACAGACGGTCAGTAACTCTCACTCGGTCGCACACTCACTGACATCAGTTACTCTCATTCTCCTTCCCACACTCACTGTCGGTCAGTAAAGCTCATTCCCTTCAGACACTCTCTGACAGGCAGTAACTCTCATTCCCTTCGAACACTCACTGTCAGTCAGTAACTCACATTCCCTTCCCACACTCAGTGACAGACAGTAGCATTCATTCCCTTCCCTAACTGTCTGACAGACAGAAACTCTCATTCCCCTTCCACACTCACTGACAGTCAGTAACTCTTATTCCCTTCCCACGCTCACTGACAATCAGTAACACTCTTTCTCTTCCCACACTCACTGCCAGTCAGTAACTCACATTCCCTTCTCACACTCACAGACAGACAGTAACTCTCATTCCCTTCCCACACGCTCTGACAGACAGTAACTCTCATTCGCTTGCCATATCAGTGACAGTCAGTAGCTCTCATTTCCTTCTCACACTCAGTGACAAGTAACACTCGTTCTCTTCCCCCACTGTCGACAGACTGTAACTCTCATTCCCTTTCCCACACTCACTGACAGTCAGTATCTCTCATTCCCCTTCCCACACTCACTGACAGTAACTCTCATTCCTTTCCCACACTCACTGACAGTAACACTCTCATTCCCTTCCCACACTTACTGACAGTCTGTAACTCCCTTTCCTTTCCCACAGTCGCAGACAGTCAGCAACTCTTATTCCCTTCCCATGGTCACGGACAGTCAGTAATTTCCTTCCCACTCTCAATGACAGTCATTAACTCTCATTCCCTTCCCACACTCACTGACAGTCAGTAAATCACATTCCCCTTCCCACACTCTCTGACAGTCAGTAAATCTCATTCTCTGCCCACACTCACTGACAGTCAGTGACTCTCATCCCCTATCCACACTCACTGACAGTCAGTAACACTCATTCCCTACCCACACTCACTGACAGTCAGTAACCTCATTCCTTTCCCACACTCACTGACAGTCAGTATCTCTCATTTCCTTCCCACACCCACTGACAGTCAGTAACTCTCTTTCCGTTTCCACACTCACTGACAGACATTAACTTTCATTCCCTTCCCACCATTACTGATAGTCATTAACTCTCATTCCTTTCCCACACTCACTGACAGTCATTAACTCTCATTCCTTTCCCACACTCACTGACAGTCATTAACTCTCATTCCCTTCCCACACTCACTGACAGTATGTAACACTCATTCCCTTCCCACACTCACAGACAGTCTGTAAACCTAATTAGCTTCCTACACTCTCTGACAGTTAGTAACTCTCATTCCCCTTCCGACACTCACAGACAGTCAGTAACCTCATCCCCTTCACACAGTCACAGACAGACAGTTACTCTCATATCCTTCCCGCACTCATTGACAGACAGTTACTCTCATTCCCTTCCCACACTTACTAACAGTATGTAACTCTCTTTCTCTTCACACACTCACTGCCCGTCAGTAACTCTAATTCCCTTCCCACACTCAGTGACAGTCAGTAACTCTAATTCCCTTCCCACACTCACTGACAGTCAGTAACTGTGATTCCCTTCCAATACTCACCGAAAGTCAGTAACTCTCAATCCCTTCTCACACTCACTAACAGTCAGTAACTCTCATTCCCTTCCCACTCTCACAGAGAGTCTGTAAGTCTCATTCCACTTCCCACACTCACAGAATCTGTAACTCTCATTCCCTCCCCAAACTCACTGACAGTCAGTAACACCTATACCCCTTCCCACACTCCATGACAGTCAGTAACTCTCATTCACATCCCACACTCGCTGACAGTCAGTAACCTCATTCCCTTCCCACACTCATTGACTGTCAGTATCTCTCATTCCCCTTCCCACACTCACTGACAGTAACTCTCATTCCCTTCCCACACTCACTGACAGTAACTCTCATTCCCTTCCCACACTTACTGACAGTATGTAACTCTCTTTCCCTTCCCACACTCTCTGACAGTCAGTAACTCTCATTCTCTGCCCACACTCCCTGACAGTCAGTGACTCTCATTCCCTTCCCACACTCACGGACAGACAGTTACTGTCAATCCCTTCCGACACTCACTGACAGTCAGTAAATCTCATTCCCTTTCCCACACTCACAGACAGTCAGTAACTCTCATTCCCTTCCCACATTCACTGACAGTCAGTTACTCTCATTCCCTTTCCATACTCACTGACCGTCAGCAACCATCATTGTCTACCCACACTCACTGCCCGTCAGTAACTGTAATTCCCTTCCCACATTCAGTGACAGTCAGTAACTCTCATTCCCTTCTCACACTCACTAACAGTCAGTAACTCTCATTCCCTTCCCACTCTCACAGAGAGTCTGTAACTCTCATTCCCCTTCCCACACTCACAGACAGTCAGTAACTCTCATTTTCCTTCCCACACTCACTGACAGTCAGTAATTATCATTCCCTTCCTAAATTTACTGTCAGTCGGTTAATCTCATTTCCCTTCACACTCACACTGACAGTTTTTAACTATCATTCCCTTCCCACACTCAGTGACTGGCATAACTCTCATTCCCTTCTCACACTGACAGTCAGTCAGTAACCCGCTTTCCCTTCCCACACTCACAGACAGTCAGTAACCTCATTCAATTCCCACTCTCACAGACGGTCAGTAACTCTCACTCGGTCGCACACTCACTGACATCAGTTACTCTCATTCTCCTTCCCACACTCACTGTCGGTCAGTAAAGCTCATTCCCTTAAGACACTCTCTGACAGGCAGTAACTCTCATTCCCTTCTCACACTCACAGACAGTCAGTAACTCTCATTCCCCTTCCCACACACACTGACTGTAAGTCACTAACATTCCCTTCCCACACAAAGTGACTGGCAGTAACTCTCATTCCCTTCTCACGCTCACAGACAGTCAGTAACTCTCATTCCCTTCTCACACTCACTGACAGTCAGTAACTCTCATTCCCTTCTCACACTCATAGACAGACAGTAACTCTCATTCCCTTCTCACACTCACTGACGGTCAGTAACTCTCATTCCCTTCCCATACTCACTGACAGTCAGTAACTCTGATTCCATTCCCACACTCACTGTTAGTCAGTAAATCACATTCCCTTCTCACACTGACAGACAGACAGTAACTCTCATTCCCTTCCCTAACTCACTGAATGTCAGTAACTCTCATTCCCTTCCCACACTCAATGACAGTCAGTAACTCTCATTCCCTTCCCACGCTCAAAGGCAGTCAGTAACTCTCATTCTCTTCCCACACTCACTGAGAGTCAGTAACTCTCATTCCCATTCCACACTCACTGACACTCAGTAAAACTCATTCCGTTCTCACACTCACTGACAGTCAGCAACTCTCATTCCCTTCCTAATTTTACTGTCAGTCTGTAACTGTCATTTCCCTTCCCACTATCACTGACAGTTTGTAACTATCATTCCCTTCCCACACTCAGTGACTGGCAGTAACTCTCATTCCCTTCTCACACTCACAGACAGTCAGCAACTCTCATTCCCCGTCCCACACTCACTGACAGTCAGAAAATCTCATTCCCCTTCCCACACGCACTGACAGTTAGTAAATATCATTCCCTTCTCACACTCAGTGACTGGCAGTAACTCTCATTCCCTTCTCACACTCACAGACAGTCAGCAACTCTCATTCGCATTCCCACACTCACAGGCTGTCAGTAGATCTCATTCCCATCCCACTCTCACTGACAGTCAGTAACTATCATTCCCTTCCCACACTAAGTGTCTGGCAGTAGCTCTCATTTCCTTCTCACACTCACTGACAGTCAATAACTCTCATTCACTTGTCACACTCACAGACAGACAATAACTCTCATACCCTTCCCAGACTGTCTGACGGACAGAATCTCTAATTACATTCACACACTCACTGACAGTCAGTAACTCTCATTCTCTTACCACACTCAATGACAATCAGTAACTCTCTTTCCCTCCCCACACTCACAGACAGTCAGTAACTCTCATTCCCTTCCTAAATTTACTGTCAGTCGGTTACTCTCATTTCCCTTCACACTCACACTGACAGTTTTTAACTATCATTCCCTTCCCACACTCAGTGACTGGCATAACTCTCATTCCCTTCTCACACTGACAGTCGGTCAGCAACACTCATTCCCATTCCCACACTCATTGACAGTCAGTAACTATCATTCCCTTCCCACACACACTCAGTGAATGGCATTAACTCTCATTCAATTCTCTCACTGACTGACAGTCAGTGACTCTCATTCCCATCCCACACTCACTGAGAGTCAGTAACTCTCATTATCTTCCCACACTCACTGACAGACAGTAACTCTCATTCACTTCCCGCACGCACTGGTAGTCAGTAAATCACATTCCCTTCTCACACTCATAGACAGACAGTAACTCTCATTCCCCTTCCCACACTCACTGACAGTCAGTAGCTCTCGTTCCCTTCCCACACTGTCTGACAGACAGAAACTACAATTCCCTTCCCACACTCACTGTCAGTCTGTAACTCTTGTTCCCTTCCCATACTCAATGACAGTCAGTAATTCTCATTCCCATCCCACACTCACTGACAGCCAGTAACTCTCATTCCCTTCCCACACTCACTGACAGACAAGAACTCACATTCCCATTCACACTCACTGACAGTCACTAACTCTCATTTCCTGTCCACACTCACTGGCAGTCAGTATCTCTCATTCTCCTTCCCACATTCACAGTCAGTCAGTAACCCGCTTTCCCTTCCCACACTCACAGACAGTCAGTAACCTCATTCCATTCCCACTCTCACAGACGGTCAGTAACTCTCACTCGGTCGCACACTCACTGACATCAGTTACTCTCATTCTCCTTCCCACACTCACTGTCGGTCAGTAAAGCTCATTCCCTTCAGACACTCTCTGACAGGCAGTAACTCTCATTCCCTTCCCACACTCACTGTCAGTCAGTAACTCACATTCCCTTCCCACACTCAGTGACAGACAGTAGCATTCATTCCCTTCCCTAACTGTCTGACAGACAGAAACTCTCATTCCCCTTCCACACTCACTGACAGTCAGTAACTCTTATTCCCTTCCCACGCTCACTGACAATCAGTAACACTCTTTCTCTTCCCACACTCACTGCCAGTCAGTAACTCACATTCCCTTCTCACACTCACAGACAGACAGTAACTCTCATTCCCTTCCCACACGCTCTGACAGACAGTAACTCTCATTCGCTTGCCATATCAGTGACAGTCAGTAGCTCTCATTTCCTTCTCACACTCAGTGACAAGTAACACTCGTTCTCTTCCCCCACTGTCGACAGACTGTAACTCTCATTCCCTTTCCCACACTCACTGACAGTCAGTATCTCTCATTCCCCTTCCCACACTCACTGACAGTAACTCTCATTCCCTTCCCACACTCACTGACAGTAACACTCTCATTCCCTTCCCACACTTACTGACAGTCTGTAACTCCCTTTCCTTTCCCACAGTCGCAGACAGTCAGCAACTCTTATTCCCTTCCCATGGTCACGGACAGTCAGTAATTTCCTTCCCACTCTCAATGACAGTCATTAACTCTCATTCCCTTCCCACACTCACTGACAGTCAGTAAATCACATTCCCCTTCCCACACTCTCTGACAGTCAGTAAATCTCATTCTCTGCCCACACTCACTGACAGTCAGTGACTCTCATCCCCTATCCACACTCACTGACAGTCAGTAACACTCATTCCCTACCCACACTCACTGACAGTCAGTAACCTCATTCCTTTCCCACACTCACTGACAGTCAGTATCTCTCATTTCCTTCCCACACCCACTGACAGTCAGTAACTCTCTTTCCGTTTCCACACTCACTGACAGACATTAACTTTCATTCCCTTCCCACCATTACTGATAGTCATTAACTCTCATTCCTTTCCCACACTCACTGACAGTCATTAACTCTCATTCCTTTCCCACACTCACTGACAGTCATTAACTCTCATTCCCTTCCCACACTCACTGACAGTATGTAACACTCATTCCCTTCCCACACTCACAGACAGTCTGTAAACCTAATTAGCTTCCTACACTCTCTGACAGTTAGTAACTCTCATTCCCCTTCCGACACTCACAGACAGTCAGTAACCTCATCCCCTTCACACAGTCACAGACAGACAGTTACTCTCATATCCTTCCCGCACTCATTGACAGACAGTTACTCTCATTCCCTTCCCACACTTACTGACAGTATGTAACTCTCTTTCTCTTCCCACACTCACTGCCCGTCAGTAACTCTAATTCCCTTCCCACACTCAGTGACAGTCAGTAACTCTAATTCCCTTCCCACACTCACTGACAGTCAGTAACTGTGATTCCCTTCCAATACTCACCGAAAGTCAGTAACTCTCAATCCCTTCTCACACTCACTAACAGTCAGTAACTCTCATTCCCTTCCCACTCTCACAGAGAGTCTGTAAGTCTCATTCCACTTCCCACACTCACAGAATCTGTAACTCTCATTCCCTCCCCAAACTCACTGACAGTCAGTAACACCTATACCCCTTCCCACACTCCATGACAGTCAGTAACTCTCATTCACATCCCACACTCGCTGACAGTCAGTAACCTCATTCCCTTCCCACACTCATTGACTGTCAGTATCTCTCATTCCCCTTCCCACACTCACTGACAGTAACTCTCATTCCCTTCCCACATTCACTGACAGTAACTCTCATTCCCTTCCCACACTTACTGACAGTATGTAACTCTCTTTCCCTTCCCTCACTCTCTGACAGTCAGTAACTCTCATTCTCTGCCCACACTCCCTGACAGTCAGTGACTCTCATTCCCTTCCCACACTCACGGACAGACAGTTACTGTCAATCCCTTCCGACACTCACTGACAGTCAGTAAATCTCATTCCCTTTCCCACACACACAGACAGTCAGTAACTCTCATTCCCTTCCCACATTCACTGACAGTCAGTTACTCTCATTCCCTTTCCATACTCACTGACCGTCAGCAACCATCATTGTCTACCCACACTCACTGCCCGTCAGTAACTGTAATTCCCTTCCCACATTCAGTGACAGTCAGTAACTCTCATTCCCTTCCCATACTCACCGACAGTCAGTAACACTCATTCCCTTCTCACACTCACTAACAGTCAGTAACTCTCATTCCCTTCCCACTCTCACAGAGAGTCTGTAACTCTCATTCCCCTTCCCACACTCACAGACAGTCAGTAACTCTCATTTTCCTTCCCACACTCACTGACAGTCAGTAATTATCATTCCCTTCCTAAATTTACTGTCAGTCGGTTAATCTCATTTCCCTTCACACTCACACTGACAGTTTTTAACTATCATTCCCTTCCCACACTCAGTGACTGGCATAACTCTCATTCCCTTCTCACACTGACAGTCAGTCAGTAACCCGCTTTCCCTTCCCACACTCACAGACAGTCAGTAACCTCATTCAATTCCCACTCTCACAGACGGTCAGTAACTCTCACTCGGTCGCACACTCACTGACATCAGTTACTCTCATTCTCCTTCCCACACTCACTGTCGGTCAGTAAAGCTCATTCCCTTAAGACACTCTCTGACAGGCAGTAACTCTCATTCCCTTCCCACACTCACTGTCAGTCAGTAACTCACATTCCCTTCCCACATTCAGTGACAGACAGTAGCATTCATTCCCTTCCCTAACTGTCTGACAGACAGAAACTCTCATTCCCCTTTCACACTCACTGACAGTCAGTAACTCTTATTCCCTTCCCACGCTCACTGACAATCAGTAACACTCTTTCTCTTCCCACACTCACTGCCAGTCAGTAACTCTCATTCCCTTCTCACACTCACAGACAGACAGTAACTCTCATTCCCTTCCCACACGCTCTGACAGACAGTAACTCTCATTCGCTTGCCATATCAGTGACAGTCAGTAGCTCTCATTTCCATCCCACACTCAGTGACAAGTAACACTCGTTCTCTTCCCCCACTGTCGACAGACTGTAACTCTCATTCCCTTTCCCACACTCACTGACAGTCAGTAACTCTCATTCACTTCCCACATTCAATGACAGTCAGTAACAGTCTTTCCCTTCTCACACTTACTGCCAGACATTAACTCTCATTCCCATCCCACAATCAATGAGAGTCAGTAACTCTCATTCCCTTCATACACTCACTGACAGTCAGTTACTCTCATTCCCTTCCCACACACCCTTTCAGACAGTAACTCTCATTCCCTTCCCATATCAATGACAGTCAGTAACTCTCATTCCCTTCTCACACTCACAGACAGATAGTAACTCTCATTCCCTTCCCACACTCTCTGGCAGACAGTCACTCTCATTCCCTTCCCACACTCCCTTTCAGACAGTAACTCTTATTCCCTTCCCATATCAATGACAGTCAGTAACCCTCATTCCCTTCTCACATTCATTGACAGTCAGTAACTCTCATTCGCTTCCCACACTCACTGACAGTTAGTAACTCTCTTTCCCTTCCCACACTCACTGACATTAGTAAATCTCATTCCCCTTCCCACACTCACTGACAGTCAGTAAACTCATTCACTTCCAATACTGACTGACAGTCTGTAACTCTCTTTCCATTGCACGCTCTCTGATAGTCAGTAACTCTCATTCTCCTCCTCACTCTCACTGACAGACTGTAAATCTCAATGCCTTCCCACACTCACTGACAGACAATAGCTCTCATTCCTTCCCACACTGTCTGACAGACAGAAAGGCCAAATCACATCCCACACTCACTGACACTCAGTAACTCTCATTCCCTTCCCACACACGACAGCCAGTAACTCTCATTCCTTTCCAACACTCAATGACAAGCAGTAACTTTCATTCAGTTCCCATGCACACTGTTAGTCAGTAAATCACATTCCCTTCTCACACTCCTAGACAGACAGTAACACTCATTCCCCTTCCCACACTCACTGACAGTCAGAAACTTTCATTTCCCTTCCCACACTCACTGACAGACAGTAGCTCTCATTCCTTCCCACACAGTCTGACAGACAGAAAGGCCAATTCCCTTCCCACACTCACTGACAGTCAGTAACTCTCATTCCCCTTCCCACACACACTGACTGTAAGACACTAACATTCCCTTCCCACACAAAGTGACTGGCAGTAACTCTCATTCCCTTCTCACACTCACAGACAGTCAGTAACTCACATTCCCTTCTCACACTCACTGACAGTCAGTAACTCTCATTCCCTTCTCACACTCACAGACAGATAGTAACTCTCATTCCCTTCCCACGCTCAATGACAGTCAGTAACTCTCATTCTCTTCCCACACTCACTGAGAGTCAGTAACTCTCATTCCCATTCCACACTCACTGACACTCAGTAAAACTCATTCCGTTCTCACACTCACTGACAGTCAGCAACTCTCATTCCCTTCCTAAATTTACTGCCAGTCTGTAACTGTCATTTCCCTTCCCACTATCACTGACAGTTTGCAACTATCATTCCCTTCCCACACTCAGTGACTGGCAGTAACTCTCATTCCCTTCTCACACTCACAAAAAATCAGCAACTCTCATTCCCCGTCCCACACTCACTGACAGTCAGAAAATCTCATTCCCCTTCCCACACACAATGACAGTTAGTAAATATCATTCCCTTCTCACACTCAGTGACTGGCAGTAACTCTCATTCCCTTCTCACACTCACAAAAAATCAGCAACTCTCATTCCCCGTCCCACACTCACTGACAGTCAGAAAATCTCATTCCCCTTCCCACACACACTGACAGTTAGTAAATATCATTCCCTTCTCACACTCAGTGACTGGCAGTAACTCTCATTCCCCTTCCCACACTCACGACAGTCAGCAACTCTCATTCGCATTCCCACACTCACAGGCTGTCAGTAGATCTCATTCCTATCCCACTCTCACTGACAGTCAGTACCTATCATTCCCTTCCCACACTAAGTGTCTGGCAGTAGCTCTCATTTCCTTCTCACACTCACTGACAGTCAATAACTCTCATTCCCTTGTCACACTCACAGACAGACAATAACACTCATACCCTTCCCAGACTGTCTGACGGACTGAATCTCTAATTACATTCACACACTCACTGACAGTCAGTAACTCTCATTCCCCTTCCCACACTCACCGACAGTCAGCAACTCTCACTCGCATTCCCACACTCACAGGCTGTCAGTAGATCTCATTCCCATTCCCACACTCACTGACAGTCAGTAACTATCATTCCCTTCCCACACTAAGTGTCTGGCAGTAGCTCTCATTTCCTTCTCACACTCACTGACAGTCAATAACTCTCATTCCCTTGTCACACTCACAGACAGACAATAACACTCATACACTTCCCAGACTGTCTGACGGACTGAATCTCTAATTACATTCACGCACTCAATGACTGCCATTAACTCTCATTCCCTTCTCACAATCACAGACAGTCACTAACTCTCATACCCTTCCCACATTGTTTGATTGACAGAAACTCAAATTTCATTCCCACAGTCACTGGCAGATTGTAACTCTCATTCCCTTCCCGAACTCACAGACAGACTGTAACTCTCATTCCCTTACCACACACATTGACAGTTAGTAACTGTCATTCGTTTCCCACACTCAGTGGCTGGCAGTAACTCTCATTCCCTTCTCACACTCACAGACAGTCTGCAATTCTCATTCCCTTTCCCACACTCACTGACAGTTAGTAACTATCATTCATTTCCCACACTCAGGGGCTGGCAGTGACTGTCATTCCCTTCTCACATTCACAGACAGTCTGCAATTCTCATTCCCCTTCCCACACTCACTGACCGTTAGTAACTATCATTCCCTTCCCACACTCAGTGACTGACAGTAACTATCATTCCCATCCCAAACTCATTGATAGTCAGTAACTCTGATTCACTTCCCACACTCACTGACAGTCAGTAACTCTCATTCCCTTCCCACACTCTCTGACAGTCAGTAAATCTCATTCCCTTCCCACACTCACGGACAGACAGTTACTGTCAATCCCTTCCGACACTCACTGACAGTCAGTAACTCTCATTCCCTTCCCACACTTACTGACAGTCAGTAACACTCATTCCCCTTCCCACACTCCCTGACAGTCAGTAAATCTCATTCTCATCCCAACCTCACTGAAAGTCAGTAACTCTCATTCCCCTCCCAACACACACTGACAGTTCGTACCTATCTCTCCCTTCCCACACTCAATGACTGTCAGTAACTCTCATTCCCTTCTCACACTCACAGACAGTCACAAACTCTGATACCCTTCCCACACTGTTTGATTGACAGAAACTCAAATTTCATTCCCACAGTCACTGGCAGTTTGTAACTCTCATTCCCTTCCCGAAATCACAGACAGACTGTAACTCTCATGAACATCCCACACACATTGACAGTTAGTAACTATCATTCGTTTCCCACACTCAGTGGCTGGCAGTAACTCTCATTCCCTTCTCACACTCACAGACAGTCTGCAATTCTCATTCCCCTTCCCACACTCACTGACAATTAGTAACTATCATTCCCTTCCCACACTCAGCGACTGACAGTAACTCTCATTCCCATCCCAAACTCACTGATAGTCAGTAACTCTCATTCACTTCCCACACTCACTGACACTCAGTAAAACTCATTCCCTTCCCTCACTCACTGTTGGTCAGTAACTCTCATTCCCCTTCCCAAGCTCACTGACAGTCTGTAACTCTCATTCCCGTTCCTACCCTCACTGACAGTCCGAAATCTCATTCACTTCCCACACTCACAAGCAGTCAGTACCTGTCATTCCCTTCCCACTCTCACAGAGAGTCTGTAACTCTCTTTCCCCCTTCCCACACTCACTGACAATCAGTAACTCCCACTCCTGTTCTCACACTTACTGACAGTCAGTAACTCTCATCCCCTTCCCACACTCACTGACAGTCAGTAACTCTCATTCTCTTTCCACACCATCTGAAAGTCAGTAACTCTCATTCCCTTCCCACTCTCACTGACAGTTAGTAACTCCCATTCACTTCCCACACTCACTGACAGTCAGTAACTCTCATTCCTTTCTCACACACACTCACAGTTAGTAACTCTCATTCCCTACCCACCATAACAGACAGTGAGTAACTCGATCCCTTCTGACACTCACATTCAGTAACTCTCATTCCCCTTCCCACACACACTGACAGTCAGTAACTCTCATTCACCTTCCCACACTCACTGACAGTCAGTAACTCTCATTCCCTCCCCACACTTACTGACAGTCAGTAACACTCATTCCCATTCCCACACTCCCTGACAGTCAGTAACTCTCATTCCCATCCCACCCTCACTCAAAGTCAGTAACCTCATTCCCTTTCCACACCCACTGACAGTCAGTAACTTTCATCCCCTTCCCACACTCACTGACAGACAGTATCTCTCATTTCCTTCCCACACCCACTAAAAGTCAGTAACTTTCATTCCCTTTCCCACACTACTGACAGTAACTCTCACTCCCTTCCCACACTCACTGACAGTAACTCTCATTCCCTTCCCACACTTACTGACAGTCTGTAACACTCATTCTTTTCTCACACTCACTCACAGTCAGTAACACTCATCCCTACCCACCATCCTTGACAGTCAGTAACTCGTTCCCTTCCGACACTCACAGGCAGTCAGTAACTCTCATTCCCCTTCCCACACCTACTGACAGTCAATAAATCCCATTCCCTTCCCACTCTCACTGACAGTCAGTAACACTCATTCCTTCCCACACTCACAGACAGTTAGTAACTCTCATTCCCTTCCCACTCTCACTGACAGTCAGTAACTCTCATTCCCTTCTCACACTCACAGACAGTCAGAAACTCTCTTACCCTTCCCACACTGTCTGACTGACAGAAACTCAAATTCCATTCCCACTGTCACTGACAGTCAGTAACTCTCATTCCCTTCCCACATTCACTGACAGTCAGTAATTCTCATTCCCTTCCCACACTCAATGACAGTCACCAACTCTCATTCCCTTCTCCCACTCACAGACAGTCACTAACTCTCATACCCTTTCCACACTGTAAGATTGACAGAAACTCAAATTTCATTCCCACAGTCACTGGCAGATTGAAACTCTCATTCCCTTCCCGAACTCACAGACAGACTGTAACTCTCAATCCCTTCCCACACACATTGACAGTTAGCAACTATCATTCATTTCCCACACTCAGTGGCTGGCAGTAACTCTCATTCCCTTCTCACATTCACAGACAGTCTGCAATTCTCATTCCCCTTCCCACACTCACTGACCGTTAGTAACTATCATTCCCTTCCCACACTCAGTGACTGACAGTAACTCTCATTCCCATCCCAAACTCATTGATAGTCAGTAACTCAGATTCACTTCCCAAACTCACTGACAGTCAGTAAATCTCATTCCCTTCCCACACTCTCTGACAGTCAGTAACTCTCATTCTCTGCCCACACTCACTGACAGTCAGTGACTCTCATTCCCTTCTCACAATCACAGACAGTCACTAACTCTCATACCCTTCCCACATTGTTTGATTGACAGAAACTCAAATTTCATTCCCACAGTCACTGGCAGATTGTAACTCTCATTCCCTTCCCGAACTCACAGACAGACTGTAACTCTCATTCCCTTACCACACACATTGACAGTTAGTAACTGTCATTCGTTTCCCACACTCAGTGGCTGGCAGTAACTCTCATTCCCTTCTCACACTCACAGACAGTCTGCAATTCTCATTCCCTTTCCCACACTCACTGACAGTTAGTAACTATCATTCATTTCCCACACTCAGGGGCTGGCAGTGACTGTCATTCCCTTCTCACATTCACAGACAGTCTGCAATTCTCATTCCCCTTCCCACACTCACTGACCGTTAGTAACTATCATTCCCTTCCCACACTCAGTGACTGACAGTAACTATCATTCCCATCCCAAACTCATTGATAGTCAGTAACTCTGATTCACTTCCCACACTCACTGACAGTCAGTAACTCTCATTCCCTTCCCACACTCTCTGACAGTCAGTAAATCTCATTCCCTTCCCACACTCACGGACAGACAGTTACTGTCAATCCCTTCCGACACTCACTGACAGTCAGTAACTCTCATTCCCTTCCCACACTTACTGACAGTCAGTAACACTCATTCCCCTTCCCACACTCCCTGACAGTCAGTAAATCTCATTCTCATCCCAACCTCACTGAAAGTCAGTAACTCTCATTCCCCTCCCAACACACACTGACAGTTCGTACCTATCTCTCCCTTCCCACACTCAATGACTGTCAGTAACTCTCATTCCCTTCTCACACTCACAGACAGTCACAAACTCTGATACCCTTCCCACACTGTTTGATTGACAGAAACTCAAATTTCATTCCCACAGTCACTGGCAGTTTGTAACTCTCATTCCCTTCCCGAAATCACAGACAGACTGTAACTCTCATGAACATCCCACACACATTGACAGTTAGTAACTATCATTCGTTTCCCACACTCAGTGGCTGGCAGTAACTCTCATTCCCTTCTCACACTCACAGACAGTCTGCAATTCTCATTCCCCTTCCCACACTCACTGACAATTAGTAACTATCATTCCCTTCCCACACTCAGCGACTGACAGTAACTCTCATTCCCATCCCAAACTCACTGATAGTCAGTAACTCTCATTCACTTCCCACACTCACTGACACTCAGTAAAACTCATTCCCTTCCCTCACTCACTGTTGGTCAGTAACTCTCATTCCCCTTCCCAAGCTCACTGACAGTCTGTAACTCTCATTCCCGTTCCTACCCTCACTGACAGTCCGAAATCTCATTCACTTCCCACACTCACAAGCAGTCAGTACCTGTCATTCCCTTCCCACTCTCACAGAGAGTCTGTAACTCTCTTTCCCCCTTCCCACACTCACTGACAATCAGTAACTCCCACTCCTGTTCTCACACTTACTGACAGTCAGTAACTCTCATCCCCTTCCCACACTCACTGACAGTCAGTAACTCTCATTCTCTTTCCACACCATCTGAAAGTCAGTAACTCTCATTCCCTTCCCACTCTCACTGACAGTTAGTAACTCCCATTCACTTCCCACACTCACTGACAGTCAGTAACTCTCATTCCTTTCTCACACACACTCACAGTTAGTAACTCTCATTCCCTACCCACCATAACAGACAGTGAGTAACTCGATCCCTTCTGACACTCACATTCAGTAACTCTCATTCCCCTTCCCACACACACTGACAGTCAGTAACTCTCATTCACCTTCCCACACTCACTGACAGTCAGTAACTCTCATTCCCTCCCCACACTTACTGACAGTCAGTAACACTCATTCCCATTCCCACACTCCCTGACAGTCAGTAACTCTCATTCCCATCCCACCCTCACTCAAAGTCAGTAACCTCATTCCCTTTCAACACCCACTGACAGTCAGTAACTTTCATCCCCTTCCCACACTCACTGACAGACAGTATCTCTCATTTCCTTCCCACACCCACTAAAAGTCAGTAACTTTCATTCCCTTTCCCACACTACTGACAGTAACTCTCACTCCCTTCCCACACTCACTGACAGTAACTCTCATTCCCTTCCCACACTTACTGACAGTCTGTAACACTCATTCTTTTCTCACACTCACTCACAGTCAGTAACACTCATCCCTACCCACCATCCTTGACAGTCAGTAACTCGTTCCCTTCCGACACTCACAGGCAGTCAGTAACTCTCATTCCCCTTCCCACACTAACTGACAGTCAATAAATCCCATTCCCTTCCCACTCTCACTGACAGTCAGTAACACTCATTCCTTCCCACACTCACAGACAGTTAGTAACTCTCATTCCCTTCCCACTCTCACTGACAGTCAGTAACTCTCATTCCCTTCTCACACTCACAGACAGTCAGAAACTCTCTTACCCTTCCCACACTGTCTGACTGACAGAAACTCAAATTCCATTCCCACTGTCACTGACAGTCAGTAACTCTCATTCCCTTCCCACATTCACTGACAGTCAGTAATTCTCATTCCCTTCCCACACTCAATGACAGTCACCAACTCTCATTCCCTTCTCCCACTCACAGACAGTCACTAACTCTCATACCCTTTCCACACTGTAAGATTGACAGAAACTCAAATTTCATTCCCACAGTCACTGGCAGATTGAAACTCTCATTCCCTTCCCGAACTCACAGACAGACTGTAACTCTCAATCCCTTCCCACACACATTGACAGTTAGCAACTATCATTCATTTCCCACACTCAGTGGCTGGCAGTAACTCTCATTCCCTTCTCACATTCACAGACAGTCTGCAATTCTCATTCCCCTTCCCACACTCACTGACCGTTAGTAACTATCATTCCCTTCCCACACTCAGTGACTGACAGTAACTCTCATTCCCATCCCAAACTCATTGATAGTCAGTAACTCAGATTCACTTCCCAAACTCACTGACAGTCAGTAAATCTCATTCCCTTCCCACACTCTCTGACAGTCAGTAACTCTCATTCTCTGCCCACACTCACTGACAGTCAGTGACTCTCATTCCCTTCCCACACTCATGGACAGACAGTGACTGTCAATCCCTTCCGACACTCACTGACAGTCAGTAACTCTCATTCCCTTCCCACATTCACTGACAGTCAGTTACTCTCATTCCCCTTCCATACTCACTGCCCGTCAGCAACCATCATTGTCTACCCACACTCACTGCCCGTCAGTAACTGTAATTCCCTTCCCACATTCAGTGACTGACCGTAACTCTGAGTACCTTCCCATACTAACCGACAGTCAGTAACTCTCATTCCCTTCTCACACTCACTAACAGTCAGTAGCTCTCATTCCCCTTCCCAAGCTCACTGACAGTCTGTAACTCGCATTCCCGTTCCTACCCTCACTGACAGTCGGAAATCTCATTCACTTCCCACACTCACAAGCAGTCAGTACCTCTCATTCCCTTCCCACTCTCACAGAGAGTCTGTAAATCTCTTTCCCCCTTCCCACACTCACTGACAATCAGTAACTCCCACTCCTGTTCTCACACTTACTGACAGTCAGTAACTCTCATCCCCTTCCCACACTCACTGACAGTCAGTAACTCTCATTCTCTTTCCACACTATCTGAAAGTCAGTAACTCTCATTCCCTTCCCACTCTCACTGACAGTTAGTAACTCCCATTCACTTCCCACACTCACTGACAGTCAGTAACTCTCATTCCTTTCTCACACTCACTCACAGTTAGTAACTCTGATTCCCTACGAACCATCACAGACAGTGAGTAACTCGATCCCTTCTGACACTCACAGACAGTCAGTAACTCTCATTCTCCTTCCCACACAAACTGAAAGTCAGTAACTCTCATTCCCCTTCCCACACTCACTGACAGGCAGTAACTCTCATTCCCTCCCCACATTTACTGACAGTCAGTAACACTCATTCCCATTCCCACACTCCCTGACAGTCAGTAACTCTCATTCCCATCCCACCCTCACTGAAAGTCAGTAACCTCATTCCCTTCCCACACCCACTGACAGTCAGTAACTTTCATCCCCTTCCCACACTCACTGACAGACAGTATCTCTCATTTCCTTCCCACACCCACTGACAGTCAGTAACTTTCATTCCCTTTCCCACACTCACTGACAGTAACTCTCATTCCCTTCCCACACTCACTGACAGTAACTCTCATTCCCTTCCCACACTTACTGACAGTCTGTAACTCTCATTCTTTTCTCACACTCTCTCACAGTCAGTAACTCTCATCCCTACCCACCATCCTTGACAGTCAGTAACTCGTTCCCTTCTGACACTCACAGTCAGTAACTCTCATTCCCCTTCCCACACTCACTGACAGTCAGTAACCCTCATTCCCTTCCCACTCTCACTGACAGTTAGTAAATCTCATTCCTCTTCCCACACTAACTGACAGTCAATAAATCCCATTCCCTTCCCACACTCACTGACAGTCAGTAACACTCATTCCCTTCCCACACTCACAGACAGTTAGTAACTCTCATTCCCTTCCCACACTCACTGACAGTCAGTAACTCTCATTCCCTTCTCACACTCACAGACAGTCAGAAACTCTCTTACCCTTCCCACACTGTCTGACTGACAGAAACTCAAATTCCATTCCCACTGTCACTGACAGTCAGTAACTCTCATTCCCTTCCCACATTCACTGACAGTCAGTAACTCTCATTCCCTTCCCACACTCAATGACAGTCACTAACTCTCATTCCCTTCTCACACTCACAGACAGTCAATAACTCTCATACCCTTCCCACACTGTCTGATTGACAGAAACTCAAATTTCATTCCCACAGTCACTGGCAGATTGTAACTCTCATTCCCTTCCCGAACTCACAGACAGACTGTAACTCTCATTCCCTTCCCACACACATTGACAGTTAGTAACTATCATTCATTTCCCACACTCAGTGGCTGGCAGTAACTCTCATTCCCTTCTCACATTCACAGACAGTCTGCAATTCTCATTCCCCTTCCCACACTCACTGACCGTTAGTAACTATCATTCCCTTCCCACACTCAGTGACTGACAGTAACTCTCATTCCCATCCCAAACTCATTGATAGTCAGTAACTCAGATTCACTTACCACACTCACTGACAGTCAGTAACTCTCATTCCCTTCCCACACTCTCTGACAGTCAGTAACTCTCATTCTCTGCCCACACTCACTGACAGTCAGTGACTCTCATTCCCTTCCCACACTCACGGACAGACAGTTACTGTCAATCCCTTCCGACACTCACTGACAATCAGTAACTCTCATTCCCTTCCCACATTCACTGACAGTCAGTTACTCTCATTCCCTTCCCACATACACTGACAGTCAGTTAATCTCATTCCCTTTCCACACTCACGGACCGTCAGCAACCATCGTTGTCTACCCACACTCACTGCCCGTCAGTAACTGTAAATCCCGTACCACATTCAGTGACAGTCAGTAATTCTCATTCCCTTCCCATACTCACCGACAGTCAGTAACTCTCATTCCCTTCTCACACTCACTAACAGTCAGTAGCTCTCATTCCCCTTCCCAAACTCACTGACAGTCTGTAACTTTCATTCCCATTCTACCCTCACTGACAGTCCGTAACCTCATTCACTTCCCACACTCACAGTCATTAACTCTCATTCCCTTCCCACTCTCACAGAGAGTCTGTACCTCTCATTCCCCTTCCCGCACTCACAGACAGTCAGTAACTCTCATTTTCCTTCCCACACTCACTGACAGTCAGTAATTCTCATTCCCTTCCCACACTCACTGACAGACAGTTACTCTCATTCCGCTTCCCATACTCACTGACCGTCAGCAACCGTCATTCTCTACCCACACTCACTGCCCGTCAGTAACTCTCATCCCCTTTCCACACTCACTGACAGTTAGTAACTCCCATTCCCTTCCCACACTCACTGACGGTCAGTAACTCTCATTCCTTTCTCACACTCACTCACAGTCAGTAACTCTCATTCCCTTCCCATACTCACTGACAGTCAGTAACTCTCATTCCCATCCCACCCTCACTGAAAGTCAGTAACCTCATTCCCTTCCCACACTCACTGACAGTCGGTATCTCTCATTCCCTTCCCACACCCACTGACAGTCAGTAACTTTCATCCCCTTCCCACACTCAGAGACATTTAGTAACTCTCATTCCGTTCCCACACTCACTGACAGTCATTAACTCTCATTCCCTTCTCACACTCACAGACAGCCAGAAACTCTCATACCCTTCCCACACTGTCTGACTGACAAAAACTCAAATTCCATTCCCACTGTCACTGACAGTCAGTAACTCTCATTCCCTTCCCACATTCACTGACAGTCAGTAACTCTCATTCCCTTCCCACACCCACTGACAGTCAGTAACTCTCATTCCCCTTCCAACACACTCTGACAGTGAGTAACTATCTCTCCCTTCCCACACTCAGTGACTGGCAGTAATTCTCATTCCCTTCTCACACTCACAGACAGTCAGCAACTTTCATTCCCCTTCCCACACTCACGGGCACTCAGTAACTCTCATTCCCATCCCACACTCACTGATAGTAAGTAACTCTCTTCCCCTTCCCACACTCAATGACTGTCAGTAACTCTCATTCCCTTCTCACACTCACAAACAGTCACTAACTCTCATACCCTTCCCACACTGTTTGATTGACAGAAACTCAAATTTCATTCCCACAGTCACTGGCAGTTTGTAACTCTCATTCCCTTCCCGAACTCACAGACAGACTGTAACTCTCATTCCCTTCCCACACACATTGACAGTTAGTAACTATCATTCGTTTCCCACACTCAGTGGCTGGCAGTAACTCTCATTCCCTTCTCACACTCACAGACAGTCTGCAATTCTCATTCCCCTTCCCACACTCACTGACAGTTAGTAACTATCATTCCCATCCCACACTCACTGACACTCAGTAAAATTCATTCCCTTCCCTCACTCACTGTTGGTCAGAAACTCTCATTCCCCTTCCAAAACTCACTGACAGTCTGTAACTCTCATTCCCGTTCCTACCCTCACTGACAGTCCGAAATCTCATTCACTTCCCACACTCACAGGCAGTCAGTAACTCTCATTCCCTTCCCACTCTCACAGAGAGTCTGTAACTCTCATTCCCCCTACCCACACTCACAGACAATCAGTAACTCCCACTCCTGTTCTCACACTTACTGACAGTCAGTAACTCTCATCCCCTTCCCACACTCACTGACAGTCAGTAACTCTCATTCTCTTTCCACACTATCTGAAAGTCAGTAACTCTCATTCCCTTCCCACTCTCACTGACAGTTAGTAACTCCCATTCACTTCCCACACTCACTGACAGTCAGTAACTCTCATTCCTTTCTGACACTCACTCACAGTTAGTAACTCTCATTACCTACCCACCATCACAGACAGTGAGTAACTCGATCCCTTCCGACACTCACAGACAGTCAGTAACTCTCATTCCCCTTCCCACACTCACTGACAGTCAGTAACTCTCATTCCCCTCCCCACACTTACTGACAGTCAGTAACTCTCATTCCCATCCCAGCCTAACTGAAAGTCAGTAACTCTCATTCCCCTTCCAACAAACACTGACTGTTAGTAACTCTCTTCCCCTTCCCGCACTCAATGACTGTCAGTAACTCTCATTCCCTTCTCACACTCACAGACAGTCACTAACTCTCATACCCTTCCCACACTGTTTAATTGACAGAAACTCAAATTTCCTTCCCACAGTCACTGGCAGTTTGTAACTCTCATTCCCTTCCAGAACTGACAGACAGACTGTAACTCTCATTCCCTTCCCACACACATTGACAGTTAGTAAATATCATTCGTTTCCCACACTCAGTGGCTGGCAGTAACTCTCATTCCCTTCTCACACTCACAGACAGTCTGCAATTCTCATTCCCCTTCCCACACACATTGACAGTTAGTAACTATCATTCCCTTCCCAAACTCAGTGACTGGCAGTAACTCTAATTCCCATCCCAAACTCACTGATAGTCAGTAACTCTCATTCACTTCCCACACTCACTGACACTCAGTAAAACTCATTCCCTTCCCTCACTCACTGTTGGTCAGTAACTCTCATTCCACTTCCCAACCTCACTGACAGTCTGTAACTCTCATTCCCGTTCCTACCCTCACTGACAGTCCGAAATCTCATTCACTTCCCACACTCACAGGCAGTCAGTACCTCTTATTCCCTTCCCACTCTCACAGAGAGTCTGTAACTCTCATTCCCCCTACCCACACTCACTGACAATCAGTAACTCCCACTCCTGTTCTCACACTTACTGACAGTAACTCTCATCCCCTTCCCACACACACTGACAGTCAGTATCT
This sequence comes from Mobula birostris, assembly GCF_030028105.1. Lineage (NCBI taxonomy): Eukaryota > Metazoa > Chordata > Chondrichthyes > Myliobatiformes > Myliobatidae > Mobula > Mobula birostris. The sequence continues at coordinate 82,016,578 of NC_092376.1, read as the reverse complement.
CTCATTCCCTTCCCACACACACTGTCAGTCAGCAACTTTCATTCCTTTTCCCACACTCACTGACAGAAACTGTCATTCCATTCCCACACTCACTGACAGCAACTCTCATTCCCTTCCCACACTTACTGACAGTCTGTAACTCTCATTCCTTTCTCACACTCACTCACAGTCAGTAACCCTCATTCCCTTCCCACTTTCACTGACAGTTAGTAAATCTCATTCCTCTTCCCACACTATCTGACAGTCAATAAATCCCATTCCCTTCCCACAGTCACTGACAGTCAGTAACACTCATTCCCTTCCCACACTCACAGACAGTTAGTAACTCTCATTCCCTTCCCATACTCACTGACAGTCAGTAACTCTCATTCCCTTCTCACATTCACAGACAGTCAGAATCTCTCATACCCTTCCCACACTCACTGACAGTCAGTAACTCTCATTCTCTTTCCACACTATCTGAAAGTCAGTAACTCTCATTCCCTTCCCACTCTCACTGACAGTTAGTAACTCCCATTCACTTCCCACACTCACTGACAGTCAGTAACTCTCATTCCTTTCTCACACTCACTCACAGTTAGTAACTCTGATTCCCTACGAACCATCACAGACAGTGAGTAACTCGATCCCTTCTGACACTCACAGACAGTCAGTAACTCTCATTCTCCTTCCCACACACACTGAAAGTCAGTAAATCTCATTCCCCTTCCCACACTCACTGACAGGCAGTAACTCTCATTCCCTCCCCACATTTACTGACAGTCAGTAACACTCATTCCCATTCCCAAACTCCCTGACAGTCAGTAACTCTCATTCCCATCCCACCCTCACTGAAAGTCAGTAACCTCATTCCCTTCCCACACCCACTGACAGTCAGTAACTTTCATCCCCTTCCCACACTCACTGACAGACAGTATCTCTCATTTCCTTCCCACACCCACTGACAGTCAGTAACTTTCATTCCCTTTCCCACACTCACTGACAGTAACTCTCATTCCCTTCCCACACTCACTGACAGTAACTCTCATTCCCTTCCCACACTTACTGACAGTCTGTAACTCTCATTCTTTTCTCACACTCTCTCACAGTCAGTAACTCTCATCCCTACCCACCATCCTTGACAGTCAGTAACTCGTTCCCTTCCCACACTCACAGACAGTCAGTAACTCTCATTCCCCTTCCCACACTCACTGACAGTCAGTAACCCTCATTCCCTTCCCACTCTCACTGACAGTTAGTAAATCTCATTCCTCTTCCCACACTAACTGACAGTCAATAAATCCCATTCCGTTCCCACACTCACTGACAGTCAGTAACACTCATTCCCTTCCCACACTCACAGACAGTTAGTAACTCTCATTCCCTTCCCACACTCACTGACAGTCAGTAACTCTCATTCCCTTCTCACACTCACAGACAGTCAGAAACTCTCTTACCCTTCCCACACTGTCTGACTGACAGAAACTCAAATTCCATTCCCACTGTCACTGACAGTCAGTAACTCTCATTCCCTTCCCACATTCACTGACAGTCAGTAACTCTCATTCCCTTCCCACACTCAATGACAGTCACTAACTCTCATTCCCTTCTCACACTCACAGACAGTCAATAACTCTCATACCCTTCCCACACTGTCTGATTGACAGAAACTCAAATTTCATTCCCACAGTCACTGGCAGATTGTAACTCTCATTCCCTTCCCGAACTCACAGACAGACTGTAACTCTCATTCCCTTCCCACACACATTGACAGTTAGTAACTATCATTCATTTCCCACACTCAGTGGCTGGCAGTAACTCTCATTCCCTTCTCACATTCACAGACAGTCTGCAATTCTCATTCCCCTTCCCACACTCACTGACCGTTAGTAACTATCATTCCCTTCCCACACTCAGTGACTGACAGTAACTCTCATTCCCATCCCAAACTCATTGATAGTCAGTAACTCAGATTCACTTACCACACTCACTGACAGTCAGTAACTCTCATTCCCTTCCCACATCCTCTGACAGTCAGTAACTCTCATTCTCTGCCCATACTCACTGACCGTCAGCAACCATCATTCTCTACCCACACTTACTGCCCGTCAGTAACTCTCATCCCCTTTCCACACTCACTGACAGTTAGTAACTCCCATTCCGTTCCCACACTCACTGACGGTCAGTAACTCTCATTCCTTTCTCACACTCACTCACAGTCAGTAACTCTCATTCCCTTCCCATACTCACTGACAGTCGGTATCTCTCATTCCCTTCCCACACCCACTGACAGTCAATAACTTTCATCCCCTTCCCACACTCAGAGACAGTTAGTAACTCTCATTCCCTTCCCACCCTCACTGACAGTCATTAACTCTCATTCCCTTCTCACACTCACAGACAGCCAGAAACTCTCATACCCTTCCCACACTGTCTGACTGACAAAAACTCAAATTCCATACCCACTGTCACTGACAGTCAGTAACTCTCATTCCCTTCCCACATTCACTGACAGTCAGTAACTCTCATTCCCTTCCCACACCCACTGACAGTCAGTAACTCTCATTCCCCTTCCAACACACTCTGACAGTGAGTAACTATCTCTCCCTTCCCACACTCAGTGACTGGCAGTAATTCTCATTCCCTTCTCACACTCACAGACAGTCAGCAACTTTCATTCCCCTTCCCACACTCACGGGCACTCAGTAACTCTCATTCCCATCCCACACTCACTGACAGTAAGTAACTCTCTTCCCCTTCCCACACTCAATGACTGTCAGTAACTCTCATTCCCTTCTCACACTCACAAACAGTCACTAACTCTCATACCCTTCCCACACTGTTTGATTGACAGAAACTCAAATTTCATTCCCACAGTCACTGGCAGTTTGTAACTCTCATTCCCTTCCCGAACTCACAGACAGACTGTAACTCTCATTCCCTTCCCACACACATTGACAGTTAGTAACTATCATTCGTTTCCCACACTCAGTGGCTGGCAGTAACTCTCATTCCCTTCTCACACTCACAGACAGTCTGCAATTCTCATTCCCCTTCCCACACTCACTGACAGTTAGTAACTCTCATTCCCATCCCACACTCACTGACACTCAGTAAAATTCATTCCCTTCCCTCACTCACTGTTGGTCAGAAACTCTCATTCCCCTTCCAAAACTCACTGACAGTCTTTAACTCTCATTCCCGTTCCTACCCTCACTGACAGTCCGAAATCTCATTCACTTCCCACACTCACAGGCAGTCAGTAACTCTCATTCCCTTCCCACTCTCACAGAGAGTCTGTAACTCTCATTCCCCCTACCCACACTCACTGACAATCAGTAACTCCCACTCCTGTTCTCACACTATCTGAAAGTCCGTAACTCTCATTCCCTTCCCACTCTCACTGACAGTTAGTAACTCCCATTCACTTCCCACACTCACTGACAGTCAGTAACTCTCATTCCTTTCTGACACTCACTCACAGTTAGTAACTCTCATTACCTACCCACCATCACAGACAGTGAGTAACTCGATCCCTTCCGACACTCACAGACAGTCAGTAACTCTCATTCCCCTTCCCACACTCACTGACAGTCAGTAACTCTCATTCCCCTCCCCACACTTACTGACAGTCAGTAACTCTCATTCCCATCCCACCCTAACTGAAAGTCAGTAACTCTCATTCCCCTTCCAACAATCACTGACAGTTAGTAACTATCTCTCCCTTCCCACACTCCGTGACTGGCAGTATCTCTCATTCCATTCTCACACTCACTGACTGTTAGTAACTCTCTTCCCCTTCCCGCACTCAATGACTGTCAGTAACTCTCATTCCCTTCTCACACTCACAGACAGTCACTAACTCTCATACCCTTCCCACACTGTTTAATTGACAGAAACTCAAATTTCCTTCCCACAGTCACTGGCAGTTTGTAACTCTCATTCCCTTCCAGAACTGACAGACAGACTGTAACTCTCATTCCCTTCCCACACACATTGACAGTTAGTAAATATCATTCGTTTCCCACACTCAGTGGCTGGCAGTAACTCTAATTCCCATCCCAAACTCACTGATAGTCAGTAACTCTCATTCACTTCCCACACTCACTGACACTCAGTAAAACTCACTCCCTTCCCTCACTCACTGTTGGTCAGTAACTCTCATTCCACTTCCCAACCTCACTGACAGTCTGTAACTCTCATTCCCGTTCCTACCCTCACTGACAGTCCGAAATCTCATTCACTTCCCACACTCACAGGCAGTCAGTACCTCTTATTCCCTTCCCACTCTCACAGAGAGTCTGTAACTCTCATTCCCCCTACCCACACTCACTGACAATCAGTAACTCCCACTCCTGTTCTCACACTTACTGACAGACAGTAACTCTCATCCCCTTCCCACACTCACTGACAGTCAGTATCTCTCATTCCCTTCCCACACCCACTGACAGTCAGCAACTTTCATTCCTTTTCCCACACTCACTGACAGAAACTGTCATTCCATTCCCACACTCACTGACAGCAACTCTCATTCCCTTCCCACACTTACTGACAGTCTGTAACTCTCATTCCTTTCTCACACTCACTCACAGTCAGTAACCCTCATTCCCTTCCCACTTTCACTGACAGTTAGTAAATCTCATTCCTCTTCCCACACTATCTGACAGTCAATAAATCCCATTCCCTTCCCACAGTCACTGACAGTCAGTAACACTCATTCCCTTCCCACACTCACAGACAGTCAGTAACTCTCATTCCCTTCTCACATTCACAGACAGTCAGAAACTCTCATACCCTTCCCACACTCACTGACAGTCAGTAACTCTCATTCTCTTTCCACACTATCTGAAAGTCAGTAACTCTCATTCCCTTCCCACTCTCACTGACAGTTAGTAACTCCCATTCACTTCCCACACTCACTGACAGTCAGTAACTCTCATTCCTTTCTGACACTCACTCACAGTTAGTAACTCTCATTCCCTATCCACCATCACAGACAGTGAGTAACTCGATCCCTTCCGACACTCACAGACAGTCAGTAACTCTCATTCCCCTTCCCACACTCACTGACAGTCAGTAACTTTCATTCCCCTTCCCACACTCACTGACAGTCAGTAACTTTCATTCCCTCCCCACACTTACTGACAGTCAGTAACTCTCATTCCCATCCCACCCTAACTGAAAGTCAGTAACTCTCATTCCCCTTCCAACAAACACTGACAGTTAGTAACTATCTCTCCCTTCCCACACTCCGTGCCTGGCAGTAACTCTCATTCCATTCTCACACTCACTGACTGTTAGTAACTCTCTTCCCCTTCCCGCACTCAATGACTGTCAGTAACTCTCATTCCCTTGTCACACTCACAGACAGTCACTAACTCTCATACCCTTCCCACACTGTTTAATTGACAGAAACTCAAATTTCCTTCCCACAGTCACTGGCAGTTTGTAACTCTCATTCCCTTCCAGAACTCACAGACAGACTGTAACTCTCATTCCCTTCCCACACACATTGACAGTTAGTAAATATCATTCGTTTCCCACACTCAGTGGCTGGCAGTAACTCTCATTCCCTTCTCACACTCACAGACAGTCTGCAATTCTCATTCCCCTTCCCACACACATTGACAGTTAGTAACTATCATTCCCTTCCCAAACACAGTGACTGGCAGTAACTCTCATTCCCATCCCAAACTCACTGATAGTCAGTAGCTCTCATTCACTTCCCACACTCACTGACACTCAGTAAAACTCATTCACTTCCCTCACTCACTGTTGGTCAGTAACTCTCATTCCACTTCCCAACCTCACTGACAGTCTGTAACTCTCATTCCCGTTCCTACCCTCACTGACAGTCCGAAATCTCATTCACTTCCCACACTCACAGGCAGTCAGAACCTCTTATTCCCTTCCCACTCTCACAGAGAGTCTGTAACTCTCATTCCCCCTTCCCACACTCACTGACAATCAGTAACTCCCACTCCTGTTCTCACACTTACTGACAGTCAGTAACTCTCATCCCCTTCCCACACTCACTGACAGTCAGTAACTCTCATTCCCTTTCCATACTCACTGACCGTCAGCAACCATCATTGTCTACCCACACTCACTGCCCGTCAGTAACTGTAATTCCGGTCCCACATTCAGTGACAGTCAGTAACTCTCATTCCCTTCCCATACTCACCGACAGTCAGTAACTCTCATTCCCTTCTCACACTCACTAACAGTCAGGAGCTCTCATTCCCCTTCCCAAACTCACTGACAGTCTGTAACTTTCATTCCCGTTCCTACCCTCACTGACAGTCCGTAACCTCATTCCCTTCCCACTCTCACAGAGAGTCTGTAACTCTCATTCCCCTTCCCACACTCACAGACAGTCAGTAACTCTCATTTTCCTTCCCACACTCACTGACAGTCAGTAATTCTCATTCCCTTCAAACACCCGAGAGCCTGTAATTCTCATTCCCCCTTCCCACACTCACTGACAATCAGTAACTCCCACTCCCGTTCTCACACTTACTGACAGTCAGTAACTCTCATCCCCTTCCCACACTCACTGACAGTTACTAACTCCCATTCACTTCCCACACTCACTGACAGTCAGTAACTCTCATTCTCTGCCCATACTCACTGACAGTCAGTGACTCTCATTCCCTACCCACACTCACTGACAGTCAGTAACACTCATTCCCTACCCACACTCACTGACAGTCAGTAACCTCATTCCTTTCCCACACTATCTGAAAGTCAGTAAATCTCATTCCCTTCCCACTCTCACTGACAGTTAGTAACTCTCATTCCTTTCTGACACTCACTCACAGTTAGTAACTCTCATTCCCTACCCACCATCACAGACAGTGAGTAACTCGATCCCTTCCGACACTTACAGACAGTCAGTAACTCTCATTCCCCTTCCCACACTCACTGACAGTCAGTAACTCTCATTCCCCTTCCCACACTCACCTACTGTCAGTAACTTTCATTCCCTCGCCACACTTACTGACAGTCAGTAACTCTCATTCCCATCCCACCCTAACTGAAAGTCAGTAACTCTCATTCCCCTTCCAACAAACACTGACAGTTAGTAACTATCTCTCCCTTCCCACACTCCGTGACTGGCAGTAACTCTCATTCCATTCTCACACTCACTGACTGTTAGTAACTCTCTTCCCCTTCCCGCACTCAATGACTGTCAGTAACTCTCATTCCCTTCTCACACTCACAGACAGTCACTAACTCTCATACCTTTCCCACACTGCTTAATTGACAGAAACTCAAATTTCCTTCCCACAGTCACTGGCAGTTTGTAACTCTCATTCCCTTCCAGAACTCACAGACAGACTGTAACTCTCATTCCCTTCCCACACACATTGACAGTTAGTAAATATCATTCGTTTCCCACACTCAGTGGCTGGCAGTAACTCTCATTCCCTTCTCACACTCACAGACAATCTGCAATTCTCATTCCCCTTCCCACACACATTGACAGTTAGTAACTATCATTCCCTTCCCAAACTCAGTGACTGGCAGTAACTCTCATTCCCATCCCAAACTCACTGATAGTCAGTAACTCTCATTCACTTCCCACACACACTGACACTCAGTAAAACTCAATCCCTTCCCTCACTCACTGTTGGTCAGTAACTCTCATTCCACTTCCCAACCTCACTGACAGTCTGTAACTCTCATTCCCGTTCCTACCCTCACTGACAGTCCGAAATCTCATTCACTTCCCACACTCACAGGCAGTCAGTACCTCTTATTCCCTTCCCACTCTCACAGAGAGTCTGTAACTCTCATTCCCCCTTCCCACACTCACTGACAATCAGTAACTCCCACTCCTGTTCTCACACTTACTGACAGTTAGTAACTCTCATCCCCTTCCCACACTCACTGACATTCAGTAACTGTCATTCTCTTTCCACACTATCTAAAAGTCATTAACTCTCATTCCCTTCCCACTCTCACTGACAGTTAGTAACTCCTATTCACTTCCCACACTCACTGACAGTCAGTAACTCTCATTCCTTTCTCACACTCACTCACAGTTAGTAACTTTCATTCCCTACCCACCATCACAGACAGTGAGTAACTCGATCCCTTCCGACACTCACAGACAGTCAGTAACTCTCATTCCCCTTCCCACACACACTGACAGTCAGTAACTCTCATTCCCCTTCCCACACTCACTGACAGGCAGTAACTCTCATTCCCTCCCCACACTTACTGACAGTCAGTAACACTCATTCCCATTCCCACACTCCCTGACAGTTAGTAACTCTCATTCCCATCCCACCCTCACTGAAAGTCAGTAACCTCATTCCCTTCCCACACCAACTGACAGTCAGTTACTTTCATCCCCTTCCCACACTCACTGACAGTCAGTATCTCTCATTCCCTTCCCACACCCACTGACAGTCAGCAACTTTCATTCCTTTTCCCACACTCACTGACAGCAACTCTCATTCCCTTCCCACACTTACTGACAGTCTGTAACTCTCATTCCTTTCTCACATTCACTCACAGTCAGTAACCCTCATTCCCTTCCCACTTTCACTGACAGTTAGTAAATCTCATTCCTCTTCCCACACTATCTGACAGTCAATAAATCCCATTCCCTTCCCACAGTCACTGACAGTCAGTAACACTCATTCCCTTCCCACACTCACAGACAGTTAGTAACTCTCATTCCCTTCCCATACTCACTGACAGTCAGTAACTCTCATTCCCTTCTCACATTCACAGACAGTCAGTAACTCTCATTCCCTTCCCACACACATTGACAATTAGTAACTATCATTCATTTCCCACACTCAGTGGCTGGCAGTAACTCTCATTCCCTTCTCACACACACAGACAGTCTGCAATTCTCATTCCCCTTCCCACACTCACTGACAGTTAGTAACTATCATTCCCTTCCCACACTCAGTGACTGACAGTAACTCTCCTTCCCATCCCAAACTCAATGATAGTCAGTAACTCTCATTCTCTGCCCACACTCACTGACCGTCAGTGACTCTCATTCCCTTCCCACACTCACGGTCAGACAGTTACTGTCAATCCCTTCCGACACTCACTGATAGTCAGTAACTCTCATTCCCTTCCCACATTCACTGACTGTCAGTTACTCTCATTCCCTTTCCATACTCACTGACCGTCAGCAACCATCATTGTCTACCCACACTCACTGCCCGTCAGTAACTGTAATTCCGGTCCCACATTCAGTGACAGTCAGTAACTCTCATTCCCTTCCCATACTCACCGACAGTCAGTAACTTTCATTCCCTTCTCACACTCACTAACAGTCAGGAGCTCTCATTCCCCTTCCCAAACTCACTGACAGTCTGTAACTTTCATTCCCGTTCCTACCCTCACTGACAGTCCGTAACCTCATTCACTTCCCACACTCACAGTCAGTAACTCTCATTCCCTTCCCACTCTCACGGAGAGTCTGTAACTCTCATTCCCCTTCCCACACTCACAGACAGTCAGTAACTCTCATTTTCCTTCCCACACTCACTGACAGTCAGTAATTCTCATTCCCTTCAAACACCCGAGAGCCTGTAATTCTCATTCCCCCTTCCCACACTCACTGACAATCAGTAACTCCCACTCCCGTTCTCACACTTACTGACAGTCAGTAACTCTCATCCCCTTCCCACACTCACTGACAGTCAGTGACTCTCATTCCCTACCACACTCACTGACAGTCAGTAACCTCATTCCTTTCCCACACTCACTGACAGTTAGTAACTCCCATTCACTTCCCACACTCACTGACAGTCAGTAACTCTCATTCCTTTCTCACACTCACTCACAGTTAGTAACTCTCATTGCCTACCCACCATCACAGACAGTGAGTAACTCGATCCCTTCCGACACTCACAGACATTCAGTAACTCTCATTCCCCTTCCCACACACACTGACAGTCAGTAACTCTCATCCCCTTCCCACACTCACTGACAGTCAGTAACACACGTTCCCATTCCCACACTCCCTGACAGTCAGTAACTCTCATTCCCATCCCACTCTCACTGAAAGTCAGTAACCTCATTCCCTTCCCACACCCACTGACACTCAGTAACTTTCATCCCCTTCCCACACTCACTGACAGTCAGTATCTCTCATTCCCTTCCCACACCCACTGACAGTCAGTAACTTTCATTCCCTTTCCCACACTCACTGACAGTAACTCTCATTCCCTTCCCACCCTCACTGACAATAACTCTCATTCCCTTCCCACACTTACTGACAGTCTGTAACTCTCATTCCTTTCTCACACTCACTCACAGTCAGTAACTCTCATCCCTACCCACCATCATTGACGGTCAGTAACTCGTTCCCTTCCGACACTCTCTGACAGTCATAAACCCTCATTCCCTTCCCACTCTCACTGACAGTTAGTAAATCTCATTCCTCTTCCCACACTAACTGACAGTCAATAAATCCCATTCCCTTCGCAGACTCACAGGCAGTTAGTAACTCTCATTCCCTTCCCACACTCACTGACAGTCAGTAACTCTCATTCCCTTCGCACACTCACAGACAATCAGAAACTCTCATACCCTTCCCACACTGTCTGACTGACAGAAACTCAAATTCCATTCCCACTGTCACTGACAGTCAGTAACTCTCATTCCCTTCCCACATTCACTGACAGTCAGTAACTCTCATTCCCTTCCCACACTCAATAACAGTCAATAAGTCTCATTCCCTTCTCACACTCACAGACAGTCTGCAATTCTCATTCCCCTTCCCACACTCACTGACAGTTAGTAACTATCATTCCCTTCCCACACTCAGTGACTGACAGTAACTCTCATTCCCATCACAAACTCATTGATAGTCAGTAACTCTGATTCACTTCCCACACTCACTGACAGTCAGTAACTCTCATTCCCTTCCCACACTCTCTGACAGTCAGTAACTCTCATTCTCTGCCCACACTCACTGACAGTCAGTGACTCTCATTCCCTTCCCACACTCACGGACAGACAGTTACTGTCAATCCCTTCCGACACTCACTGACAGTCAGTAACTCTCATTCCCTTTCCCACACTCACAGACAGTCAGTAACTCTCATTTTCCTTCCCACCCACTTAGACAGTCAGTAACTCTCATTCCCTTCCCACATTCACTGACAGTCAGTAACTCTCATTCCCTTCCCACACTCAATGACAGTCAATAAGTCTCATTCCCTTCTCACACTCACAGACAGTCTGCAATTCTCATTCCCCTTCCCACACTCACTGACAGTTAGTAACTATCATTCCCTTCCCACACTCAGTGACTGACAGTAACTCTCATTCCCATCCCAAACTCATTGAAAGTCAGTACCTCTCATTCTCTGCCACACTCACTGACAGTCAGTGACTCTCATTCCCTTCCCACACTCACGGACAGACAGTTACTGTCAATCCCTTCCGACACTCACTGACAGTCAGTAACTCTCATTTTCCTTCCCACCCACATAGACAGTCAGTAACTCTCATTCCCTTCCCACACTCACTGAGAGCCTGTAACTCTCATTCCCCCTTTTCACACTCACTGACAATCAGTAACTCCCACTCCCGTTCTCACACTTACTGACAGTCTGTAAGCTCATTTCCCTTCCCACACTGACTGACAATCAGTAACTCTCATTCCCTTCCCACATTCACTGACAGTCAGTTACTCTCATTCCCTTTCCATACTCACTGACCGTCAGCAACCATCATTGTCTACCCACACTCACTGCCCGTCAGTAACTGTAATTCCCTTCCCACATTCAGTGACAGTCAGTAACTCTCATTCCCTTCCCACATTCAGTGACAGTCAGTAACTCTCATTCCCTTCCCACACTCACTGACAGTCAGTATCGCTCATTCACTTCTCACACTCACTAACAGTCAGTAGCTCTCATTCCCCTTCCCAAACTCACTGACAGTCTGTAACTTTCAGACCCGTTCCTACCCTCACTGACAGTCCGTAACCTCATTCACTTCCCACACTCACAGTCAGTAACTCTCATTCCCTTCCCACTCTCACAGAGAGTCTGAAACTCTCATTCCCCTTCCCACACTCACAGACAGTCAGTAACTCTCATTTTCCTTCCCACACTCATTGACAGTCAGTAATTCTCATTCCCTTCAAACATCCACTGAGAGCCTGTAATTCTCATTCCCCCTGCCCACACTCACTGACAATCAGTAACTCCCACTCCAGTTCTCACACTTACTGACAGTCTCTAACTCTCATAACCTTCCCACACTCACTGACAGTTAGTAACTCCCATTCCCTTCCCACACTCACTGACAGTCAGTAACTCTCATTCCTTTCTCACACTCACTCACAGTCAGTAACTCTCATTCCCTTCCCACAGTCCCTGACAGTCAGTAACTCTCATTCCCATCCCACCCTCACTGAAAGTCAGTAACTCTCATTCCCCTTCCAACACAAACTGACAGTTAGTAACTATCTCTCCCTTCCCACACTCCGTGACTGGCAGTAACTCTCATTCCCTTCTCACACTCACTGACATTTAGTAACTCTCTTCCGCTTCCCACACTCAATGACTGCCAGTAACTCTCATTCCCTTCTCACAATCACAGACAGTCACTAACTCTCATACCCTTCCCACACTGTTTGATTGACAGAAACTCAAATTTCATTCCCACAGTCACTGGCAGTTTGTAACTCTCATTCCCTTCCCGAACTCACAGACTGTAACTCTCATTCCCTTCCCACACACATTGACAGTTAGTAACTATCATTCGTTTCCCACACTCAGTGGCTGGCAGTAACTCTCATTCCCTTCTCACACTCACAGACAGACTGCAATACTCATTCCCCTTCCCACACTCATTGACAGTTAGTAACTATCATTCCCTTCCCACACTCAGTGACTGACAGTAACTCTCATTCCCATCCCAAACTCACTGATAGTCAGTAACTCTCATTAACTTCCCACACTCACTGACACTCAGTAAAACTCATTCCCTTCCCTCACTCACTGTTGGTCAGTAACTCTCATTCCCCTTCCCTACCTCACTGACAGTCTGTAACTCTCATTCCCGTTCCTACCCTCACTGACAGTCTGAAATCTCATTCACTTCCCACGCTCACAGGCAGTCAGTAACTCTCATTCCCTTCCCACTCTCACAGAGAGTCTGTAACTCTCATTCCCCCTTCCCACACTCACTGACAATCAGTAACTCCCACTCCTGTTCTCACACTTACTGACAGTAACTCTCATCCCCTTCCCACACACACTGACAGTCAGTAACTCTCATTCCCCTTCCCACACACACTGACAGTCAGTAACTCTCATTCCCATTCACACACTCCCTGACAGTCAGTAACTCTCATTCCCATCCCACCCTCACTGAAAGTCAGTAACCTCATTCCCTTTCCACACTCACTGACAGTCAGTAACATTCATCCCCTTCCCACACTCACTGACAGTCAGTAACTCTCATCCCCTTCCCACACTCACTGACAGTCAGTAACACTCATTCCCATTCCCACACTCCCTGACAGTCAGTAACTCTCATTCCCATCCCACTCTCACTGAAAGTCAGTAACCTCATTCCCTTCCCACACCCACTGACAGTCAGTAACTTTCATCCCCTTCCCACACTCACTGACAGTCAGTATCTCTCATTCCCTTCCCACACACACTGACAGTCAGTAACTTTCATTCCCTTTCCCACACTCACTGACAGTAACTCTCATTCCCTTCCCACCCTCACTGACAATAACTCTCATTCCCTTCCCACACTTACTGACAGTCTGTAACTCTCATTCCTTTCTCACACTCACTCACAGTCAGTAACTCTCATCCCTACCCACCATCATTGACGGTCAGTAACTCGTTCCCTTCCGACACTCACTGACAGTCATAAACCCTCATTCCCTTCCCACTCTCACTGACAGTTAGTAAATCTCATTCCTCTTCCCACACTAACTGACTGTCAATAAATCCCATTCCCTTCCCACACTCACAGACAGTTAGTAACTCTCATTCCCTTCCCACACTCACTGACAGTCAGTAACTCTCATTCCCTTCTCACACTCACAGACAATCAGAAACTCTCATACCCTTCCCACACTGTCTGACTGACAGAAACTCAAATTCCATTCCCACTGTCACTGACAGTCAGTAACTCTCATTCCCTTCCAACATTCACTGACAGTCAGTAACTCTCATTCCCTTCCCACACTCAATGACAGTCAATAAGTCTCATTCCCTTCTCACACTCACAGACAGTCTGCAATTCTCATTCCCCTTCCCACACTCACTGACAGTTAGTAACTATCATTCCCTTCCCACACTCAGTGACTGACAGTAACTCTCATTCCCATCCCAAACTCATTGATAGTCAGTAACTCTGATTCACTTCCCACACTCACTGACAGTCAGTAACTCTCATTCCCTTCCCACACTCTCTGACAGTCAGTAACTCTCATTCTCTGCCCACACTCACTGACAGTCAGTGACTCTCATTCCCTTCCCACACTCACGGACAGACAGTTACTGTCAATCCCTTCCGACACTCACTGACAGTCAGTAACTCTCATTCCCTTTCCCACACTCACAGACAGTCAGTAACTCTCATTTTCCTTCCCACCCACATAGACAGTCAGTAACTCTCATTCCCTTCCCACACTCACTGAGAGCCTGTAACTCTCATTCCCCCTTTTCACACTCACTGACAATCAGTAACTCCCACTCCCGTTCTCACACTTACTGACAGTCTGTAAGCTCATTTCCCTTCCCACACTCACTGACAATCAGTAACTCTCATTCCCTTCCCACACTCACTGACAGTCAGTAACTCTCATTCCCTTCTCACACTCACGGACAATCAGAAACTCTCATACCCTTCCCACACTGTCTGACTGACAGAAACACAAATTCCATTCCCACTGTCACTGACAGTCAGTAACTCTCATTCCCTTCCCACATTCACTGACAGTCAGCAACTCTCATTCCCTTCCCACACTCAATGACAGTCAATAAGTCTCATTCCCTTCTCACACTCACAGACAATCTGCAATTCTCATTCCCCTTCCCACACTCACAGACAGTCAGTAACTCTCATTTTCCTTCCCACCCACATAGACAGTCAGTAACACTCATTCCCTTCCCACACTCACTGAGAGCCTGTAACTCTCATTCCCCCTTTTCACACTCACTGACAATCAGTAACTCCCACTCCCGTTCTCACACTTACTGACAGTCTGTAAGCTCATTTCCCTTCCCACACTCACTGACAATCAGTAACTCTCATTCCCTTCCCACATTCACTGACAGTCAGTTACTCTCATTCCCTTTCCATACTCACTGACCGTCAGCAACCATCATTGTCTACCCACACTCACTGCCCGTCAGTAACTGTAATTCCCTTCCCACATTCAGTGACAGTCAGTAACTCTCATTCCCTTCCCACATTCAGTGACAGTCAGTAACTCTCATTCCCTTTCCACACTCACTGACAGTCAGTATCGCTCATTCACTTCTCACACTCACTAACAGTCAGTAGCTCTCATTCCCCTTCCCAAACTCACTGACAGTCTGTAACTTTCAGACCCGTTCCTACCCTCACTGACAGTCCGTAACCTAATTCACTTCCCACACTCACAGTCAGTAACTCTCATTCCCTTCCCACTCTCACAGTGATCTGAAACTCTCATTCCCCTTCCCACACTCACAGACAGTCATAAACCCTCATTCCCTTCCCACTCTCACTGACAGTTAGTAAATCTCATTCCTCTTCCCACACTAACTGACAGTCAATAAATCCCATTCCCTTCCTACACTCACAGACAGTTAGTAACTCTCATTCCCTTCCCACACTCACTGATAGTCAGTAACTCTCATTCCCTTCTCACACTCACAGACAATCAGAAACTCTCATACCCTTCCCACACTGTCTGACTGACAGAAACTCAAATTCCATTCCCACTGTCACTGACAGTCAGTAACTCTGATTCACTTCCCACACTCACTGACAGTCAGTAACTCTCATTCCCTTCCCACACTCTCTGACAGTCAGTAACATTCATTCTCTGCCCACACTCACTGACAGTCAGTGACTCTCATTCCCTTCCCACACTCATGGACAGACAGTTACTGTCAATCCCTTCCGACACTCACTGACAGTCAGTAACTCTCATTTTCCTTCCCACCCACATAGACAGTCAGTAACTCTCATTCCCTTCCCACACTCACTGAGAGCCTGTAACTCTCATTCCCCCTTTTCACACTCACTGACAATCAGTAACTCCCACTCCCGTTCTCACACTTACTGACAGTCTCTAACTCTCATCCCCTTCCCACACTCACTGACAGTTAGTAACTCCCATTCCCTTCCCACATTCACTGACAGTCAGTAACTCTCATTCCTTTCTCACACTCACTCACAGTCAGTAACTCTCATTCCCTTCCCACAGTCCCTGACAGTCAGTAACTCTCATTCCCATCCCACCCTCACTGAAAGTCAGTAACTCTCATTCCCCTTCCAACACAAACTGACAGTTAGTAACTATCTCTCCCTTCCCACACTCCGTGACTGCCAGTAACTCTCATTCCCTTCTCACACTCACTGACATTTAGTAACTCTCTTCCCCTTCCCACACTCAATGACTGCCAGTAACTCTCATTCCCTTCTCACAATCACAGACAGTCACTAACTCTCATACCCTTCCCAGACTGTTTGATTGACAGAAACTCAAATTTCATTCCCACAGTCACTGGCAGTTTGTAACTCTCATTCCCTTCCCGAACTCACAGACTGTAACTCTCATTCCCTTCCCACACACATTGACAGTTAGTAACTATCATTCGTTTCCCACACTCAGTGGCTGGCAGTAACTCTCATTCCCTTCTCACACTCACAGACAGACTGCAATACTCATTCCCCTTCCCACACTCATTGACAGTTAGTAACTATCATTCCCTTCCCACACTCAGTGACTGACAGTCACTCTCATTCCCATCCCAAACTCACTGATAGTCAGTAACTCTCATTCACTTCCCACACTGACTGACACTCAGTAAAACTCATTCCCTTCCCTCACTTACTGTTGGTCAGTAACTCTCATTCCCCTTCCCTACCTCACTGACAGTCTGTAACACTCATTCCCGTTCCTACCCTCACTGACAGTCTGAAATCTCATTCACTTCCCACGCTCACAGGCAGTCAGTAACTCTCATTCCCTTCCCACTCTCACAGAGAGTCTGTAACTCACATTCCCCCTTCCCACACTCACTGACAATCAGTAACTCCCACTCCTGTTCTCACACTTACTGACAGTAACTCTCATCCCCTTCCCACACACACTGACAGTCAGTAACTCTCATTCCCCTTCCCACACACACTGACAGTCAGTAACTCTCATTCCCCTTCCCACACTCACTGACAGGCAGTAACTCTCATTCCCTCCCCACACTTACTGACAGTCAGTAACACTCATTCCCATTCACACACTCCCTGACAGTCAGTAACTCTCATTCCCATCCCACCCTCACTGAAAGTCAGTAACCTCATTCCCTTCCCACACTAACTGACAGTCAGTAACATTCATCCCCTTCCCACACTCACTGCCAGTCAGTAACTCTCATCCCCTTCCCACACTCACTGACAGTCAGTAACACTCATTCCCATTCCCACACTCCCTGACAGTCAGTAACTCTCATTCCCATCCCACTCTCACTGAAAGTCAGTAACCTCATTCCCTTCCCACACCCACTGACAGTCAGTAACTTTCATCCCCTTCCCACACTCACAGACCGTCAGTATCTCTCATTCCCCTCCCACACCCACTGACAGTCAGTAACTTTCATTCCCTTTCCCACACTCACTGACAGTAACTCTCATTCCCTTCCCACCCTCACTGACAATAACTCTCATTCCCGTCCCACACTTACTGACAGTCTGTAACTCTCATTCCTTTCTCACACTCACTCACAGTCAGTAACTCTCATCCCTACCCACCATCTTTGACGGTCAGTAACTCGTTCCCTTCCGACACTCACTGACAGTCATAAACCCTCATTCCCTTCCCACACTTACTGACAGTCTGTAACTCTCATTCCTTTCTCACATTCACTCACAGTCAGTAACCCTCATTCCCTTCCCACTTTCACTGACAGTTAGTAAATCTCATTCCTCTTCCCACACTATCTGACAGTCAATAAATCCCATTCCCTTCCCACAGTCACTGACAGTCAGTAACACTCATTCCCTTCCCACACTCACAGACAG
Organism: Mobula birostris; assembly: GCF_030028105.1. Lineage (NCBI taxonomy): Eukaryota > Metazoa > Chordata > Chondrichthyes > Myliobatiformes > Myliobatidae > Mobula > Mobula birostris. Next base: position 81,998,350 of record NC_092376.1, on the reverse strand, counting down.
TTAGTAACTCTCATTCCCTTCCCATACTCACTGACAGTCAGTAACTCTCATTCCCTTCTCACATTCACAGACAGTCAGTAACTCTCATTCCCTTCCCACACACATTGACAATTAGTAACTATCATTCATTTCCCACACTCAGTGGCTGGCAGTAACTCTCATTCCCTTCTCACACACACAGACAGTCTGCAATTCTCATTCCCCTTCCCACACTCACTGACAGTTAGTAACTATCATTCCCTTCCCACACTCAGTGACTGACAGTAACTCTCATTCCCATCCCAAACTCAATGATAGTCAGTAACTCTCATTCTCTGCCCACACTCACTGACCGTCAGTGACTCTCATTCCCTTCCCACACTCACGGTCAGACAGTTACTGTCAATCCTTCCGACACTCACTGATAGTCAGTAACTCTCATTCCCTTTCCCACACTCACAGACAGTCAGTAACTCTCATTCCCTTCCCACATTCACTGACAGTCAGTTACTCTCATTCCCTTTCCATACTCACTGACGGTCAGCAACCATCATTGTCTACCCACACTCACTGCCCGTCAGTAACTGTAATTCCGGTCCCACATTCAGTGACAGTCAGTAACTCTCATTCCCTTCCCATACTCACCGACAGTCAGTAACTTTCATTCCCTTCTCACACTCACTAACAGTCAGGAGCTCTCATTCCCCTTCCCAAACTCACTGACAGTCTGTAACTTTCATTCCCGTTCCTACCCTCACTGACAGTCCGTAACCTCATTCACTTCCCACACTCACAGTCAGTAATTCTCATTCCCCTTCAAACACCCGAGAGCCTGTAATTCTCATTCCCCCTTCCCACACTCACTGACAATCAGTAACTCCCACTCCCGTTCTCACACTTACTGACAGTCAGTAACTCTCATCCCCTTCCCACACTCACTGACAGTCAGTGACTCTCATTCCCTACCACACTCACTGACAGTCAGTAACCTCATTCCTTTCCCACACTCACTGACAGTTAGTAAACTCCCATTCACTTCCCACACTCACTGACAGTCAGTAACTCTCATTCCTTTCTCACACTCACTCACAGTTAGTAACTCTCATTGCCTACCCACCATCACAGACAGTGAGTAACTCGATCCCTTCCGACACTCACAGACATTCAGTAACTCTCATTCCCCTTCCCACACACACTGACAGTCAGTAACTCTCATCCCCTTCCCACACTCACTGACAGTCAGTAACACACGTTCCCATTCCCACACTCCCTGACAGTCAGTAACTCTCATTCCCATCCCACTCTCACTGAAAGTCAGTAACCTCATTCCCTTCCCACACCCACTGACACTCAGTAACTTTCATCCCCTTCCCACACTCACTGACAGTCAGTATCTATCATTCCCTTCCCACACCCACTGACAGTCAGTAACTTTCATTCCCTTTCCCACACTCACTGACAGTAACTCTCATTCCCTTCCCACCCTCACTGACAATAACTCTCATTCCCTTCCCACACTTACTGACAGTCTGTAACTCTCATTCCTTTCTCACACTCACTCACAGTCAGTAACTCTCATTCCCTTCTCACACTCACAGACAATCAGAAACTCTCATACCCTTCCCACACTGTCTGACTGACAGAAACTCAAATTCCATTCCCACTGTCACTGACAGTCAGTAACTCTCATTCCCTTCCCACATTCACTGACAGTCAGTAACTCTCATTCCCTTCCCACACTCAATGACAGTCAATAAGTCTCATTCCCTTCTCACACTCACAGACAGTCTGCAATTCTCATTCCCCTTCCCACACTCACTGACAGTTAGTAACTATCATTCCCTTCCCACACTCAGTGACTGACAGTAACTCTCATTCCCATCACAAACTCATTGATAGTCAGTAACTCTGATTCACTTCCCACACTCACTGACAGTCAGTAACTCTCATTCCCTTCCCACACTCTCTGACAGTCAGTAACTCTCATTCTCTGCCCACACTCACTGACAGTCAGTGACTCTCATTCCCTTCCCACACTCACGGACAGACAGTTACTGTCAATCCCTTCCGACACTCACTGACAGTCAGTAACTCTCATTCCCTTTCCCACACTCACAGACAGTCAGTAACTCTCATTTTCTTTCCCACCCACTTAGACAGTCAGTAACTCTCATTCCCTTCCCACATTCACTGACAGTCAGTAACTCTCATTCCCTTCCCACACTCAATGACAGTCAATAAGTCTCATTCCCTTCTCACACTCACAGACAGTCTGCAATTCTCATTCCCCTTCCCACACTCACTGACAGTTAGTAACTATCATTCCCTTCCCACACTCAGTGACTGACAGTAACTCTCATTCCCGTCCCAAACTCATTGAAAGTCATTAACTCTCATTCTCTGCCACACTCACTGACAGTCAGTGACTCTCATTCCCTTCCCACACTCACGGACAGACAGTTACTGTCAATCCCTTCCGACACTCACTGACAGTCAGTAACTCTCATTTTCCTTCCCACCCACATAGACAGTCAGTAACTCTCATTCCCTTCCCACACTCACTGAGAGCCTGTAACTCTCATTCCCCCTTTTCACACTCACTGACAATCAGTAACTCCCACTCCCGTTCTCACACTTACTGACAGTCTGTAAGCTCATTTCCCTTCCCACACTCACTGACAATCAGTAACTCTCATTCTCTTCCCACATTCACTGACAGTCAGTTACTCTCATTCCCTTTCCATACTCACTGACCGTCAGCAACCATCATTGTCTACCCACACTCACTGCCCGTCAGTAACTGTAATTCCCTTCCCACATTCAGTGACAGTCAGTAACTCTCATTCCCTTCCCACATTCAGTGACAGTCAGTAACTCTCATTCCCTTCCCACACTCACTGACAGTCAGTATCGCTCATTCACTTCTCACACTCACTAACAGTCAGTAGCTCTCATTCCCCTTCCCAAACTCACTGACAGTCTGTAACTTTCAGACCCGTTCCTACCCTCACTGACAGTCCGTAACCTCATTCACTTCCCACACTCACAGTCAGTAACTCTCATTCCCTTCCCACTCTCACAGAGAGTCTGAAACTCTCATTCCCCTTCCCACACTCACAGACAGTCAGTAACTCTCATTTTCCTTCCCACACTCATTGACAGTCAGTAATTCTCATTCCCTTCAAACATCCACTGAGAGCCTGTAATTCTCATTCCCCCTGCCCACACTCACTGACAATCAGTAACTCCCACTCCAGTTCTCACACTTACTGACAGTCTCTAACTCTCATCCCCTTCCCACACTCACTGACAGTTAGTAACTCCCATTCCCTTCCCACACTCACTGACAGTCAGTAACTCTCATTCCTTTCTCACACTCACTCACAGTCAGTAACTCTCATTCCCTTCCCACAGTCCCTGACAGTCAGTAACTCTCATTCCCATCCCACCCTCACTGAAAGTCAGTAACTCTCATTCCCCTTCCAACACAAACTGACAGTTAGTAACTATCTCTCCCTTCCCACACTCCGTGACTGGCAGTAACTCTCATTCCCTTCTCACACTCACTGACATTTAGTAACTCTCTTCCCCTTCCCACACTCAATGACTGCCAGTAACTCTCATTCCCTTCTCACAATCACAGACAGTCACTAACTCTCATACCCTTCCCAGACTGTTTGATTGACAGAAACTCAAATTTCATTCCCACAGTCACTGGCAGTTTGTAACTCTCATTCCCTTCCCGAACTCACAGACTGTATCTCTCATTCCCTTCCCACACACATTGACAGTTAGTAACTATCATTCGTTTCCCACACTCAGTGGCTGGCAGTAACTCTCATTCCCTTCTCACACTCACAGACAGACTGCAATACTCATTCCCCTTCCCACACTCATTGACAGTTAGTAACTATCATTCCCTTCCCACACTCAGTGACTGACAGTAACTCTCATTCCCATCCCAAACTCACTGATAGTCAGTAACTCTCATTAACTTCCCACACTCACTGACACTCAGTAAAACTCATTCCCTTCCCTCACTCACTGTTGGTCAGTAACTCTCATTCCCCTTCCCTACCTCACTGACAGTCTGTAACTCTCATTCCCGTTCCTACCCTCACTGACAGTCTGAAATCTCATTCACTTCCCACGCTCACAGGCAGTCAGTAACTCTCATTCCCTTCCCACTCTCACAGAGAGTCTGTAACTCTCATTCCCCCTTCCCACACTCACTGACAATCAGTAACTCCCACTCCTGTTCTCACACTTACTGACAGTAACTCTCATCCCCTTCCCACACACACTGACAGTCAGTAACTCTCATTCCCCTTCCCACACACACTGACAGTCAGTAACTCTCATTCCCCTTCCCACACTCACTGACAGGCAGAAACTCTCATTCCCTCCCCACACTTACTGACAGTCAGTAACACTCATTCCCATTCACACACTCCCTGACAGTCAGTAACTCTCATTCCCATCCCACCCTCACTGAAAGTCAGTAACCTCATTCCCTTTCCACACTCACTGACAGTCAGTAACATTCATCCCCTTCCCACACTCACTGACAGTCTGTAACTTTCAGACCCGTTCCTACCCTCACTGACAGTCCGTAACCTCATTCACTTCCCACACTCACAGTCAGTAACTCTCATTCCCTTCCCACTCTCACAGAGAGTCTGAAACTCTCATTCCCCTTCCCACACTCACAGACAGTCAGTAACTCTCATTTTCCTTCCCACACTCATTGACAGTCAGTAATTCTCATTCCCTTCAAACATCCACTGAGAGCCTGTAATTCTCATTCCCCCTGCCCACACTCACTGACAATCAGTAACTCCCACTCCAGTTCTCACACTTACTGACAGTCTCTAACTCTCATCCCCTTCCCACACTCACTGACAGTTAGTAACTCCCATTCCCTTCCCACACTCACTGACAGTCAGTAACTCTCATTCCTTTCTCACACTCACTCACAGTCAGTAACTCTCATTCCCTTCCCACAGTCCCTGACAGTCAGTAACTCTCATTCCCATCCCACCCTCACTGAAAGTCAGTAACTCTCATTCCCCTTCCAACACAAACTGACAGTTAGTAACTATCTCTCCCTTCCCACACTCCGTGACTGGCAGTAACTCTCATTCCCTTCTCACACTCACTGACATTTAGTAACTCTCTTCCCCTTCCCACACTCAATGACTGCCAGTAACTCTCATTCCCTTCTCACAATCACAGACAGTCACTAACTCTCATACCCTTCCCAGACTGTTTGATTGACAGAAACTCAAATTTCATTCCCACAGTCACTGGCAGTTTGTAACTCTCATTCCCTTCCCGAACTCACAGACTGTATCTCTCATTCCCTTCCCACACACATTGACAGTTAGTAACTATCATTCGTTTCCCACACTCAGTGGCTGGCAGTAACTCTCATTCCCTTCTCACACTCACAGACAGACTGCAATACTCATTCCCCTTCCCACACTCATTGACAGTTAGTAACTATCATTCCCTTCCCACACTCAGTGACTGACAGTAACTCTCATTCCCATCACAAACTCACTGATAGTCAGTAACTCTCATTAACTTCCCACACTCACTGACACTCAGTAAAACTCATTCCCTTCCCTCACTCACTGTTGGTCAGTAACTCTCATTCCCCTTCCCTACCTCACTGACAGTCTGTAACTCTCATTCCCGTTCCTACCCTCACTGACAGTCTGAAATCTCATTCACTTCCCACGCTCACAGGCAGTCAGTAACTCTCATTCCCTTCCCACTCTCACAGAGAGTCTGTAACTCTCATTCCCCCTTCCCACACTCACTGACAATCAGTAACTCCCACTCCTGTTCTCACACTTACTGACAGTAACTCTCATCCCCTTCCCACACACACTGACAGTCAGTAACTCTCATTCCCCTTCCCACACACACTGACAGTCAGTAACTCTCATTCCCCTTCCCACACTCACTGACAGGCAGAAACTCTCATTCCCTCCCCACACTTACTGACAGTCAGTAACACTCATTCCCATTCACACACTCCCTGACAGTCAGTAACTCTCATTCCCATCCCACCCTCACTGAAAGTCAGTAACCTCATTCCCTTTCCACACTCACTGACAGTCAGTAACATTCATCCCCTTCCCACACTCACTGACAGTCAGTAACTCTCATCCCCTTCCCACACTCACTGACAGTCAGTAACACTCATTCCCATTCCCACACTCCCTGACAGTCAGTAACTCTCATTCCCATCCCACTCTCACTGAAAGTCAGTAACCTCATTCCCTTCCCACACCCACTGACAGTCAGTAACTTTCATCCCCTTCCCACACTCACTGACAGTCAGTATCTCTCATTCCCTTCCCACACCCACTGACAGTCAGTAACTTTCATTCCCTTTCCCACACTCACTGACAGTAACTCTCATTCCCTTCCCACCCTCACTGACAATAACTCTCATTCCCTTCCCACACTTACTGACAGTCTGTAACTCTCATTCCTTTCTCACACTCACTCACAGTCAGTAACTCTCATCCCTACCCACCATCATTGACGGTCAGTAACTCGTTCCCTTCCGACACTCACTGACAGTCATAAACCCTCATTCCCTTCCCACTCTCACTGACAGTTAGTAAATCTCATTCCTCTTCCCACACTAACTGACGGTCAATAAATCCCATTCCCTTCCCACACTCACAGACAGTTAGTAACTCTCATTCCCTTCCCACACTCACTGACAGTCAGTAACTCTCATTCCCTTCTCACACTCACAGACAATCAGAAACTCTCATACCCTTCCCACACTGTCTGACTGACAGAAACTCAAATTCCATTCCCACTGTCACTGACAGTCAGTAACTCTCATTCCCTTCCAACATTCACTGACAGTCAGTAACTCTCATTCCCTTCCCACACTCAATGACAGTCAATAAGTCTCATTCCCTTCTCACACTCACAGACAGTCTGCAATTCTCATTCCCCTTCCCACACTCACTGACAGTTAGTAACTATCATTCCCTTCCCACACTCAGTGACTGACAGTAACTCTCATTCCCATCCCAAACTCATTGATAGTCAGTAACTCTGATTCACTTCCCACACTCACTGACAGTCAGTAACTCTCATTCCCTTCCCACACTCTCTGACAGTCAGTAACTCTCATTCTCTGCCCACACTCACTGACAGTCAGTGACTCTCATTCCCTTCCCACACTCACGGACAGACAGTTACTGTCAATCCCTTCCGACACTCACTGACAGTCAGTAACTCTCATTCCCTTTCCCACACTCACAGACAGTCAGTAACTCTCATTTTCCTTCCCACCCACATAGACAGTCAGTAACTCTCATTCCCTTCCCACACTCACTGAGAGCCTGTAACTCTCATTCCCCCTTTTCACACTCACTGACAATCAGTAACTCCCACTCCCGTTCTCACACTTACTGACAGTCTGTCAGCTCATTTCCCTTCCCACACTCACTGACAATCAGTAACTCTCATTCCCTTCCCACACTCACTGACAGTCAGTAATTCTCATTCCCTTCTCACACTCACGGACAATCAGAAACTCTCATACCCTTTCCACACTGTCTGACTGACAGAAACACAAATTCCATTCCCACTGTCACTGACAGTCAGTAACTCTCATTCCCTTCCCACATTCACTGACAGTCAGTAACTCTCATTCCCTTCCCACACTCTCTGACAGTCAGTAACTCTCATTCTCTGCCCACACTCACTGACAGTCAGTGACTCTCATTCCCTTCCCACACTCATGGACAGACAGTTACTGTCAATCCCTTCCGACACTCACTGACAGTCAGTAACTCTCATTTTCCTTCCCACTCACATAGACAGTCAGTAACTCTCATTCCCTTCCCACACTCACTGAGAGCCTGTAACTCTCATTCCCCCTTTTCACACTCACTGACAATCAGTAACTCCCACTCCCGTTCTCACACTTACTGACAGTCTCTAACTCTCATCCCCTTCCCACACTCACTGACAGTTAGTAACTCCCATTCCCTTCCCACATTCACTGACAGTCAGTAACTCTCATTCCTTTCTCACACTCACTCACAGTCAGTAACTCTCATTCCCTTCCCACAGTCCCTGACAGTCAGTAACTGTCATTCCCATCCCACCCTCACTGAAAGTCAGTAACTCTCATTCCCCTTCCAACACAAACTGACAGTTAGTAACTATCTCTCCCTTCCCACACTCCGTGACTGCCAGTAACTCTCATTCCCTTCTCACACTCACTGACATTTAGTAACTCTCTTCCCCTTCCCACACTCAATGACTGCCAGTAACTCTCATTCCCTTCTCACAATCACAGACAGTCACTAACTCTCATACCCTTCCCAGACTGTTTGATTGACAGAAACTCAAATTTCATTCCCACAGTCACTGGCAGTTTGTAACTCTCATTCCCTTCCCGAACTCACAGACTGTAACTCTCATTCCCTTCCCACACACATTGACAGTTAGTAACTATCATTCGTTTCCCACACTCAGTGGCTGGCAGTAACTCTCATTCCCTTCTCACACTCACAGACAGACTGCAATACTCATTCCCCTTCCCACACTCATTGACAGTTAGTAACTATCATTCCCTTCCCACACTCAGTGACTGACAGTAACTCTCATTCCCATCCCAAACTCACTGATAGTCAGTAACTCTCATTCACTTCCCACACTGACTGACACTCAGTAAAACTCATTCCCTTCCCTCACTTACTGTTGGTCAGTAACTCTCATTACCCTTCCCTACCTCACTGACAGTCTGTAACACTCATTCCCGTTCCTACCCTCACTGACAGTCTGAAATCTCATTCACTTCCCACGCTCACAGGCAGTCAGTAACTCTCATTCCCTTCCCACTCTCACAGAGAGTCTGTAACTCACATTCCCCCTTCCCACACTCACTGACAATCAGTAACTCCCACTCCTGTTCTCACACTTACTGACAGTAACTCTCATCCCCTTCCCACACACACTGACAGTCAGTAACTCTCATTCCCCTTCCCACACACACTGACAGTCAGTAACTCTCATTCCCCTTCCCACACTCACTGACAGGCAGTAACTCTCATTCCCTCCCCACACTTACTGACAGTCAGTAACACTCATTCCCATTCACACACTCCCTGACAGTCAGTAACTCTCATTCCCATCCCACCCTCACTGAAAGTCAGTAACCTCATTCCCTTCCCACACTAACTGACAGTCAGTAACATTCATCCCCTTCCCACACTCACTGACAGTCAGTAACTCTCATCCCCTTCCCACACTCACTGACAGTCAGTAACACTCATTCCCATTCCCACACTCCCTGACAGTCAGTAACTCTCATTCCCATCCCACTCTCACTGAAAGTCAGTAACCTCATTCCCTTCCCACACCCACTGACAGTCAGTAACTTTCATCCCCTTCCCACTCTCACTGACAGTCAGTATCTCTCATTCCCCTCCCACACCCACTGACAGTCAGTAACTTTCATTCCCTTTCCCACACTCACTGACAGTAACTCTCATTCCCTTCCCACCCTCACTGACAATAACTCTCATTCCCTTCCCACACTTACTGACAGTCTGTAACTCTCATTCCTTTCTCACACTCACTCACAGTCAGTAACTCTCATCCCTACCCACCATCTTTGACGGTCAGTAACTCGTTCCCTTCCGACACTCACTGACAGTCATAAACCCTCATTCCCTTCCCACTCTCACTGACAGTTAGTAAATCTCATTCCTCTTCCAACACTAACTGACAGTCAATAAATCCCATTCCCTTCCCACACTCACAGACAGTTAGTAACTCTCATTCCCTTCTCACACTCACAGACAATCAGAAACTCTCATACCCTTCCCACACTGTCTGACTGACAGAAACACAAATTCCATTCCGACTGTCACTGACAGTCAGTAACTCTGATTCACTTCCCACACTCACTGTCAGTCAGTAACTCTCATTCCCTTCCCACACTCACTGACAGTCAGTAACTCTCATTCCCTTCCCACACTCACGGACAAACAGTTACTGTCAATCCCTTCCGACACTCACTGACAGTCAGTAACTCTCATTCCCTTTCCCACACTCACAGACAGTCAGTAACTCTCATTTTCCTTCCCACCCACATAGACAGTCAGTAACTCTCATTCCCTTCCCACACTCACTGAGAGCCTGTAACTCTCATTCCCCCTTTTCACACTCACTGACAATCAGTAACTCCCACTCCCGTTCTCACACTTACTGACAGTCTGTAAGCTCATTTCCCTTCCCACACTCACTGACAATCAGTAACTCTCATTCCCTTCCCACACTCACTGACAGTCAGTAACTCTCATTCCCTTCTCACACTCACAATCAGAAACTCTCATACCCTTCCCACACTGTCTGACTGACAGAAACTCAAATTCCATTCCCACTGTCACTGACAGTCAGTAACTCTCATTCCCTTCCCACATTCACTGACAGTCAGTAACTCTCATTTCCTTCCCACACTCAATGACAGTCAATAAGTCTCATTCCCTTCTCACACTCACAGACAGTCTGCAATTCTCATTCCCCTTCCCACACTCACTGACAGTTAGTAACTATCATTCCCTTCCCACACTCAGTGACTGACAGTAACTCTCATTCCCATCCCAAACTCATTGATAGTCAGTAACTCTGATTCACTTCCCACACTCACTGACAGTCAGTAACTCTCATTCCCTTCCCACACTCTCTGACAGTCAGTAACTCTCATTCTCTGCCCACACTCACAGACAGTCAGTGACTCTCATTCCCTTCCCACACTCACGGACAAACAGTTACTGTCAATCCCTTCCGACACTCACTGACAGTCAGTAACTCTCATTCCCTTTCCCACACTCACAGACAGTCAGTAACTCTCATTTTCCTTCCCACCCACATAGACAGTCAGTAACTCTCATTCCCTTCCCACACTCACTGAGAGCCTGTAACTCTCATTCCCCCTTTTCACACTCACTGACAATCAGTAACTCCCACTCCCGTTCTCACACTTACTGACAGTCTGTAAGCTCATTTCCCTTCCCACACTCACTGACAATCAGTAACTCTCATTCCCTTCCCACACTCACTGACAGTCAGTAACTCTCATTCCCTTCTCACACTCACAGACAATCAGAAACTCTCATACCCTTCCCACACTGTCTGACTGACAGAAACTCAAATTCCATTCCCACTGTCACTGACAGTCAGTAACTCTCATTCCCTTCCCACATTCACTGACAGTCAGTAACTCTCATTCCCTTCCCACACTCAATGACAGTCAATAAGTCTCATTCCCTTCTCACACTCACAGACAGTCTGCAATTCTCATTCCCCTTCCCACACTCACTGACAGTTAGTAACTATCATTCCCTTCCCACACTCAGTGACTGACAGTAACTCTCATTCCCATCCCAAACTCATTGATAGTCAGTAACTCTGATTCACTTCCCACACTCACTGACAGTCAGTAACTCTCATTCCCTTCCCACACTCTCTGACAGTCAGTAACTCTCATTCTCTGCCCACACTCACAGACAGTCAGTGACTCTCATTCCCTTCCCACACTCACGGACAGACAGTTACTGTCAATCCCTTCCGACACTCACTGACAGTCAGTAACTCTCATTCCCTTTCCCACACTCACAGACAGTCAGTAACTCTCATTTTCCTTCCCACCCACATAGACAGTCAGTAACTCTCATTCCCTTCCCACACTCACTGAGAGCCTGTAACTCTCATTCCCCCTTTTCACACTCACTGACAATCAGTAACTCCCACTCCCGTTCTCACACTTACTGACAGTCTGTAAGCTCATTTCCCTTCCCACACTCACTGACAATCAGTAACTCTCATTCCCTTCCCACATTCACTGACAGTCAGTTACTCTCATTCCCTTTCCATACTCACTGACCGTCAGCAACCATCATTGTCTACCCACACTCACTGCCCGTCAGTAACTGTAATTCCCTTCCCACATTCAGTGACAGTCAGTAACTCTCATTCCCTTCCCACATTCAGTGACAGTCAGTAACTCTCATTCCCTTCCCACACTCACTGACAGTCAGTATCGCTCATTCACTTCTCACACTCACTAACAGTCAGTAGCTCTCATTCCCCTTCCCAAACTCACTGACAGTCTGTAACTTTCAGACCCGTTCCTACCCTCACTGACAGTCCGTAACCTAATTCACTTCCCACACTCACAGTCAGTAACTCTCATTCCCTTCCCACTCTCACAGTGATCTGAAACTCTCATTCCCCTTCCCACACTCACAGACAGTCATAAACCCTCATTCCCTTCCCACTCTCACTGACAGTTAGTAAATCTCATTCCTCTTCCCACACCAACTGACAGTCAATAAATCCCATTCCCTTCCTACACTCACAGACAGTTAGTAACTCTCATTCCCTTCCCACACTCACTGATAGTCAGTAACTCTCATTCCCTTCTCACACTCACAGACAATCAGAAACTCTCATACCCTTCCCACACTGTCTGACTGACAGAAACTCAAATTCCATTCCCACTGTCACTGACAGTCAGTAACTCTGATTCACTTCCCACACTCACTGACAGTCAGTAACTCTCATTCCCTTCCCACACTCTCTGACAGTCAGTAACTCTCATTCTCTGCCCACACTCACTGACAGTCAGTGACTCTCATTCCCTTCCCACACTCATGGACAGACAGTTACAGTCAATCCCTTCCGACACTCACTGACAGTCAGTAACTCTCATTTTCCTTCCCACCCACATAGACAGTCAGTAACTCTCATTCCCTTCCCACACTCACTGAGAGCCTGTAACTCTCATTCCCCCTTTTCACACTCACTGACAATCAGTAACTCCCACTCCCGTTCTCACACTTACTGACAGTCTCTAACTCTCATCCCCTTCCCACACTCACTGACAGTTAGTAACTCCCATTCCCTTCCCACATTCACTGACAGTCAGTAACTCTCATTCCTTTCTCACACTCACTCACAGTCAGTAACTCTCATTCCCTTCCCACAGTCCCTGACAGTCAGTAACTGTCATTCCCATCCCACCCTCACTGAAAGTCAGTAACTCTCATTCCCCTTCCAACACAAACTGACAGTTAGTAACTATCTCTCCCTTCCCACACTCCGTGACTGCCAGTAACTCTCATTCCCTTCTCACACTCACTGACATTTAGCAACTCTCTTCCCCTTCCCACACTCAATGACTGCCAGTAACTCTCATTCCCTTCTCACAATCACAGACAGTCACTAACTCTCATACCCTTCCCAGACTGTTTGATTGACAGAAACTCAAATTTCATTCCCACAGTCACTGGCAGTTTGTAACTCTCATTCCCTTCCCGAACTCACAGACTGTAACTCTCATTCCCTTCCCACACACATTGACAGTTAGTAACTATCATTCGTTTCCCACACTCACTGGCTGGCAGTAACTCTCATTCCCTTCTCACACTCACAGACAGACTGCAATACTCATTCCCCTTCCCACACTCATTGACAGTTAGTAACTATCATTCCCTTCCCACACTCAGTGACTGACAGTAACTCTCATTCCCATCCCAAACTCACTGATAGTCAGTAACTCTCATTCACTTCCCACACTCACTGACACTCAATAAAACTCATTCCCTTCCCTCACTTACTGTTGGTCAGTAACTCTCATTCCCCTTCCCTACCTCACTGACAGTCTGTAACACTCATTCCCGTTCCTACCCTCACTGACAGTCTGAAATCTCATTCACTTCCCACGCTCACAGGCAGTCAGTAACTCTCATTCCCTTCCCACTCTCACAGAGAGTCTGTAACTCACATTCCCCCTTCCCACACTCACTGACAATCAGTAACTCCCACTCCTGTTCTCACACTTACTGACAGTAACTCTCATCCCCGTCCCACACACACTGACAGTCAGTAACTCTCATTCCCCTTCCCACACACACTGACAGTCAGTAACTCTCATTCCCCTTCCCACACTCACTGACAGGCAGTAACTCTCATTCCCTCCCCACACTTACTGACAGTCAGTAACACTCATTCCCATTCACACACTCCCTGACAGTCAGTAACTCTCATTCCCATCCCACCCTCACTGAAAGTCAGTAACCTCATTCCCTTCCCACACTAACTGACAGTCAGTAACATTCATCCCCTTCCCACACTCACTGACAGTCAGTAACTCTCATCCCCTTCCCACACTCACTGACAGTCAGTAACACTCATTCCCATTCCCACACTCCCTGACAGTCAGTAACTCTCATTCCCATCCCACTCTCACTGAAAGTCAGTAACCTCATTCCCTTCCCACACCCATTGACAGTCAGTAACTTTCATCCCCTTCCCACACTCACTGACAGTCAGTATCTCTCATTCCCCTCCCACACCCACTGACAGTCAGTAACTTTCATTCCCTTTCCCACACTCTCTGACAGTAACTCTCATTCCCTTCCCACCCTCACTGACAATAACTCTCATTCCCTTCCCACACTTACTGACAGTCTGTAACTCTCATTCCTTTCTCACACTCACTCACAGTCAGTAACTCTCATCCCTACCCACCATCTTTGACGGTCAGTAACTCGTTCCCTTCCGACACTCACTGACAGTCATAAACCCTCATTCCCTTCCCACTCTCACTGACAGTTAGTAAATCTCATTCCTCTTCCCACACTAACTGACAGTCAATAAATCCCATTCCCTTCCCACACTCACAGACAGTTAGTAACTCTCATTCCCTTCTCACACTCACAGACAATCAGAAACTCTCATACCCTTCCCACACTGTCTGACTGACAGAAACACAAATTCCATTCCGACTGTCACTGACAGTCAGTAACTCTGATTCACTTCCCACACTCACTGTCAGTCAGTAACTCTCATTCCCTTCCCACACTCACTGACAGTCTGTAACTCTCATTCCCTTCCCACACTCACGGACAAACAGTTACTGTCAATCCCTTCCGACACTCACTGACAGTCAGTAACTCTCATTCCCTTTCCCACACTCACAGACAGTCAGTAACTCTCATTTTCCTTCCCACCCACTTAGACAGTCAGTAACTCTCATTCCCTTCCCACACTCACTGAGAGCCTGTAACTCTCATTCCCCCTTTTCACACTCACTGACAATCAGTAACTCCCACTCCCGTTCTCACACTTACTGACAGTCTGTAAGCTCATTTCCCTTCCCACACTCACTGACAATCAGTAACTCTCATTCCCTTCCCACACTCACTGACAGTCAGTAACTCTCATTCCCTTCTCACACTCACAGACAATCAGAAACTCTCATACCCTTCCCACACTGTCTGACTGACAGAAACTCAAAATCAATTCCCACTGTCACTGACAGTCAGTAACTCTCATTCCCTTCCCACATTCACTGACAGTCAGTAACTCTCATTCCCTTCCCACACTCAATGACAGTCAATAAGTCTCATTCCCTTCTCACACTCACAGACAGTCTGCAATTCTCATTCCCCTTCCCACACTCACTGACAGTTAGTAACTATCATTCCCTTCCCACAATCAGTGACTGACAGTAACTCTCATTCCCATCCCAAACTCATTGATAGTCAGTAACTCTGATTCACTTCCCACACTCACTGACAGTCAGTAACTCTCATTCCCTTCCCACACTCTCTGAGAGTCAGTAACTCTCATTCTCTGCCCACACTCACAGACAGTCAGTGACTCTCATTCCCTTCCCACACTCACGGACAAACAGTTACTGTCAATCCCTTCCGACACTCACTGACAGTCAGTAACTCTCATTCCCTTTCCCACACTCACAGACAGTCAGTAACTCTCATTTTCCTTCCCACCCACATAGACAGTCAGTAACTCTCATTCCCTTCCCACACTCACTGAGAGCCTGTAACTCTCATTCCCCCTTTTCACACTCACTGACAATCAGTAACTCCCACTCCCGTTCTCACACTTACTGACAGTCTGTAAGCTCATTTCCCTTCCCACACTCACTGACAATCAGTAACTCTCATTCCCTTCCCACACTCACTGACAGTCAGTAACTCTCATTCCCTTCTCACACTCACAGACAATCAGAAACTCTCATACCCTTCCCACACTGTCTGACTGACAGAAACTCAAAATCCATTCCCACTGTCACTGACAGTCAGTAACTCTCATTCCCTTCCCACATTCACTGACAGTCAGTAACTCTCATTCCCTTCCCACACTCAATGACAGTCAATAAGTCTCATTCCCTTCTCACACTCACAGACAGTCTGCAATTCTCATTCCCCTTCCCACACTCACTGACAGTTAGTAACTATCATTCCCTTCCCACACTCAGTGACTGACAGTAACTCTCATTCCCATCCCAAACTCATTGATAGTCAGTAACTCTGATTCACTTCCCACACTCACTGACAGTCAGTAACTCTCATTCCCTTCCCACACTCTCTGACAGTCAGTAACTCTCATTCTCTGCCCACACTCACAGACAGTCAGTGACTCTCATTCCCTTCCCACACTCAGGGACAGACAGTTACTGTCAATCCCTTCCGACACTCACTGACAGTCAGTAACTCTCATTCCCTTTCCCACACTCACAGACAGTCAGTAACTCTCATTTTCCTTCCCACCCACATAGACAGTCAGTAACTCTCATTCCCTTCCCACACTCACTGAGAGCCTGTAACTCTCAATCCCCCCTTTTCACACTCACTGACAATCAGTAACTCCCACTCCCGTTCTCACACTTACTGACAGTCTGTAAGCTCATTTCCCTTCCCACACTCACTGACAATCAGTAACTCTCATTCCCTTCCCACATTCACTGACAGTCAGTTACTCTCATTCCCTTTCCATACTCACTGACCGTCAGCAACCATCATTGTCTACCCACACTCACTGCCCGTCAGTAACTGTAATTCCCTTCCCACATTCAGTGACAGTCAGTAACTCTCATTCCCTTCCAACATTCAGTGACAGTCAGTAACTCTCATTCCCTTCCCACACTCACTGACAGTCAGTATCGCTCATTCACTTCTCACACTCACTAACAGTCAGTAGCTCTCATTCCCCTTCCCAAACTCACTGACAGTCTGTAACTTTCAGACCCGTTCCTACCCTCACTGACAGTCCGTAACCTCATTCACTTCCGACACTCACAGTCAGTAACTCTCATTTTCCTTCCCACACTCATTGACAGTCAGTAATTCTCATTCCCTTCAAACACCAACTGAGAGCCTGTAATTCTCATTCCCCCTGCCCACACTCACTGACAATCAGTAACTCCCACTCCAGTTCTCACACTTACTGACAATCTCTAACTCTCATCCCCTTCCCACACTCACTGACAGTTAGTAACTCCCATTCCCTTCCCACACTCACTGACAGTCAGTAACTCTCATTCCTTTCTCACACTCACTCACAGTCAGTAACTCTCATTCCCTTCCCACAGTCCCTGACAGTCAGTAACTCTCATTCCCATCCCACCCTCACTGAAAGTCAGTAACTCTCATTCCCCATCCAACACAAACTGACAGTTAGTAACTATCTCTCCCTTCCCACACTCCGTGACTGCCAGTAACTCTCATTCCCTTCTCACACTCACTGACATTTCGTAAATCTCTTCCCCTTCCCACACTCAATGACTGCCAGTAACTCTCATTCCCTTCTCACAATCACAGACAGTCACTAACTCTCATACCCTTCCCACACTGATTGATTGACAGAAACTCAAATTTCATTCCCACAGTCACTGGCAGTTTGTAACTCACATTCCCTTCCCGAACTCACAGACTGTAACTCTCATTCCCTTCCCACACACATTGACAGTTAGTAACTATCATTCGTTTCCCACACTCAGTGGCTGGCAGTAACTCTCATTCCCTTCTCACACTCACTGACAGACTGCAATACTCATTCCCCTTCCCACACTCATTGACAGTTAGTAACTATCATTCCCTTCCCACACTCAGTGACTGACAGTAACTCTCATTCCCATCCCAAACTCACTGATAGTCAGTAACTCTCATTCACTTCCCACACTCACTGACACTCAGTAAAACTCATTCCCTTCCCTCACTCACTGTTGGTCAGTAACTCTCATTCCGCTTCCCTACCTCACTGACAGTCTGTAATTCTCATTCCCATTCCTACCCTCACTGACAGTCTGAAATCTCATTCACTTCCCACACTCACAGGCAGTCAGTAACTCTCATTCCCTTCCCACTCTCACAGAGAGTCTGTAACTCTCATCCCCTTCCCACACACACTGACAGTCAGTAACTCTCATTCCCCTTCCCACACACACTGACAGTCAGTAACTCTCATTCCCCTTCCCACACTCACTGACAGGCAGTAACTCTCATTCCCTCCCCACACTTACTGACAGTCAGTAACACTCCATTCCCATTCACACACTCCCTGACAGTCAGTAACTCTCATTCCCATCCCACCATCACTGAAAGTCAGTAACCTTATTCCCTTCCCACACTCACTGACAGTCAGTAACATTCATCCCCTTCCCACACTCACTTACAGTCAGTATCTCTCATTCCCTTTCCACACCCTCTGACAGTCAGTAACTTTCATTCCCTTTCCCACACTCACTGACAGTAACTCTCATTCCCTTCCCACACTCACTGACAATAACTCTCATTCCCTTCCCACACTTACTGACAGTCTGTAACTCTCATTCCTTTCTCACACTCACTCACAGTCAGTAACTCTCATCCCTACCCACCATCATTGACGGTCAGTAACTCGTTCCCTTCCGACACTCACAGACAGTCAGTAACTCTCATTCCCCTTCCCACACTCACTGACAGTCAGTAACCCTCATTCCCTTCCCACTCTCACTGACAGTTAGTAAATCTCATTCCTCTTCCCACACTAACTGACAGTCAATAAATCCCATTCCCTTCCCACACTCACTGACAGTCAGTAACACTCATTCCCTTCCCAGTTTCACTGACAGTCAGTAACTCTCATTCACTTCCCACACTCAATGACAGTCAGTAACTCTCATTCCCTTCTCACACTCACAGACAGTCACTAACTCCGATACCCTTCCCACACTTTCTGATTGACAGAAACTCAAATTTCATTCCCACAGTCACTGGCAGTTTGTAACTTTCATTCCCTTCCCGAACTCACAGACAGACTGTAACTCTCATTCCCTTCCCACACACATTGACAGTTAGTAACTATCATTCCCTTCCCACACTCAGTGACTGACAGTAACTCTCATTCCCATCCCAAACTCATTGATAGTCAGTATCTCTGATTCACTTCCCACACTCACTGACAGTCAGTAACTCTCATTCCCTTCCCACACTCTCTGACAGTCAGTAACTCTCAGTCTCTGCCCACACTCACTGACAGTCAGTGACTCTCATTCCCTTCCCACACTCACGGACAGACAGTTACTGTCAATCCCTTCCCACACTCACTGACAGTCAGTAACTCTCATTCCCTTTCCCACACTCACAGACAGTCAGTAATTCTCATTCCTTCAAACACCCACTGAGAGCCTCTAACTCTCAGTCACCTTCTCACACTCACTGACAATCAGTAACTCCCACTCCCGATTCTCACACTTACTGACAGTCTGTAACTCTCATCCCCTTCCCACACTCTCTGACAGTCAGTAACTCTCATTCTCTGCCCACACACACTGACAGTCAGTGACTCTCATTCCCTTCCCACACTCACGGACAGACAGTTACTGTCAATCCCTTCCGACACTCACTGACAGTCAGTAACTCTCATTCCCTTTCCCACACTCACAGACAGTCAGTAACTCTCATTTTCCTTCCCACACTCACTGACAGTCCGTAATTCTCATTCCCTTCAAACACCCTCTGAGAGCCTGTAACTCTCATTCCCCCTTCTCACACTCACTGACAATCAGTAACTCCCACTCCAGTTCTCACACTTACTGACAATCTCTAACTCTCATCCCCTTCCCACACTCACTGACAGTTAGTAACTCCCATTCCCTTCCACACTCACTGACAGTCAGTAACTCTCATTCCTTTCTCACACTCACTCACAGTCAGTAACTCTCATTCCCTTCCCACAGTCCCTGACAGTCAGTAACTCTCATTCCCATCCCACCCTCACTGAAAGTCAGTAACTCTCATTCCCCATCCAACACAAACTGACAGTTAGTAACTATCTCTCCCTTCCCACACTCCGTGACTGCCAGTAACTCTCATTCCCTTCTCACACTCACTGACATTTCGTAAATCTCTTCCCCTTCCCACACTCAATGACTGCCAGTAACTCTCATTCCCTTCTCACAATCACAGACAGTCACTAACTCTCATACCCTTCCCACACTGATTGATTGACAGAAACTCAAATTTCATTCCCACAGTCACTGGCAGTTTGTAACTCACATTCCCTTCCCGAACTCACAGACTGTAACTCTCATTCCCTTCCCACACACATTGACAGTTAGTAACTATCATTCGTTTCCCACACTCAGTGGCTGGCAGTAACTCTCATTCCCTTCTCACACTCACAGACAGACTGCAATACTCATTCCCCTTCCCACACTCATTGACAGTTAGTAACTATCATTCCCTTCCCACACTCAGTGACTGACAGTAACTCTCATTCCATCCCAAACTCACTGATAGTCAGTAACTCTCATTCACTTCCCACACTCACTGACACTCAGTAAAACTCATTCCCTTCCCTCACTCACTGTTGGTCAGTAACTCTCATTCCGCTTCCCTACTCACTGACAGTCTGTAATTCTCATTCCCATTCCTACCCTCACTGACAGTCTGAAATCTCATTCACTTCCCACACTCACAGGCAGTCAGTAACTCTCATTCCCTTCCCACTCTCACAGAGAGTCTGTAACTCTCATCCCTTCCCACACACACTGACAGTCAGTAACTCTCATTCCCCTTCCCACAAACACTGACAGTCAGTAACTCTCATTCCCCTTCCACACTCACTGACAGGCAGTAACTCTCATTCCCTCCCCACACTTACTGACAGTCAGTAACACTCATTCCCATTCACACACTCCCTGACAGTCAGTAACTCTCATTCCCATCCCACCATCACTGAAAGTCAGTAACCTTATTCCCTTCCCACACTCACTGACAGTCAGTAACATTCATCCCCTTCCCACACTCACTTACAGTCAGTATCTCTCATTCCCTTTCCACACCCTCTGACAGTCAGTAACTTTCATTCCCTTTCCCACACTCACTGACAGTAACTCTCATTCCCTTCCCACACTCACTGACAATAACTCTCATTCCCTTCCCACACTTACTGACAGTCTGTAACTCTCATTCCTTTCTCACACTCACTCACAGTCAGTAACTCTCATCCCTACCCACCATCATTGACGGTCAGTAACTCGTTCCCTTCCGACACTCACAGACAGTCAGTAACTCTCATTCCCCTTCCCACACTCACTGACAGTCAGTAACCCTCATTCCCTTCCCACTCTCACTGACAGTTAGTAAATCTCATTCCTCTTCCCACACTAACTGACAGTCAATAAATCCCATTCCCTTCCCACACTCACTGACAGTCAGTAACACTCATTCCCTTCCCAGTTTCACTGACAGTCAGTAACTCTCATTCACTTCCCACACTCAATGACAGTCAGTAACTCTCATTCCCTTCTCACACTCACAGACAGTCACTAACTCCGATACCCTTCCCACACTTTCTGATTGACAGAAACTCAAATTTCATTCCCACAGTCACTGGCAGTTTGTAACTTTCATTCCTTCCCGAACTCACAGACAGACTGTAACTCTCATTCCCTTCCCACACACATTGACAGTTAGTAACTATCATTCCCTTCCACACTCAGTGACTGACAGTAAACTCTCATTCCCATCCCAAACTCATTGATAGTCAGTATCTCTGATTCACTTCCCACACTCACTGACAGTCAGTAAACTCTCATTCCCTTCCCACACTCTCTGACAGTCAGTAACTCTCAGTCTCTGCCACACTCACTGACAGTCAGTGACTCTCATTCCCTTCCCACACTCACGGACAGACAGTTACTGTCAATCCCTTCCCACACACTCACTGACAGTCAGTAACTCTCATTCCCTTTCCCACACTCACAGACAGTCAGTAATTCTCATTCCCTTCAAACACCCACTGAGAGCCTCTAACTCTCAGTCACCTTCTCACACTCACTGACAATCAGTAACTCCCACTCCCGTTCTCACACTTACTGACAGTCTGTAACTCTCATCCCCTTCCCACACTCTCTGACAGTCAGTAACTCTCATTCTCTGCCCACACACACTGACAGTCAGTGACTCTCATTCCCTTCCCACACTCACGGACAGACAGTTACTGTCAATCCCTTCCGACACTCACTGACAGTCAGTAACTCTCATTCCCTTTCCCACACTCACAGACAGTCAGTAACTCTCATTTTCCTTCCCACACTCACTGACAGTCCGTAATTCTCATTCCCTTCAAACACCCTCTGAGAGCCTGTAACTCTCATTCCCCCTTCTCACACTCACTGACAATCAGTAACTCCCACTCCCGTTCTCACACTTACTGACAGTCTGTAACTCTCATCCCCTTCCCACACTCTCTGACAGTCAGTAACTCTCATTCTCTGCCCACACTCACTGACAGTAGTGACTCTCATTCCCTTCCCACACTCACGGACAGACAGTTACTGTCAATCCCTTCCGACACTCACTGACAGTCAGTAACTCTCATTCCTTTCTCACACTCACTCACAGTCAGTAACTCTCATTTCCATCCCACCCTCACTGAAAGTCAGTAACCTCATTACCTTCCCACACTCACTGACAGTCGGTATCTCTCATTCCCTTCCCACACCCACTGACAGTCAGTAACTTTCATCCCCTTCCCACACTCACTGACAGTCAGTATGTCTCATTCCCCTTCCCACTCTCACTGACAGTAACTCTCATTCCCTTCCCACACTCACTGACAATAACTCTCATTCCCTTCCCACACTTACTGACAGTCTGTAACTCCCTTTCCTTTCCCACAGTCCCTGACAGTCAGCAACTCTTATTCCCTTCCCATGGTCACGCACAGTCAGTAATTTCCTTCCCACACTCAATGACATTCATTAACTCTCATCCCCTTCCCACACTCACTGACAGTCAGTAAATCACATTCCGCTTCCCACACTCTCTGACAGTCAGTAACTCTCCTTCTCTGCCCACACTCACTGACAGTCAGTGACTCTCATTCCCTTCCCACTCGCACGGGCAGTCAGTATCGCTCATTCACTTCTCACACTCACTAACAGTCAGTAGCTCTCATTCCCCTTCCTAAACTCACTGACAGTCTGTAACTTTCATTACCGTTCCAACCCTCACTGACAGTCCGTAACCTCATTCACTTCCCACACTCACACTCAGTAACTCTCATTCCCTTCCCACTCTCACAGAGAGTCTGTAACTCTCATTCCCCTTCCCACACTCACAGACAGTCAGTAACTCTCATTTTCCTTCCCACACTCATTGACAGTCAGTAATTCTCATTCCCTTCAAACACCCACTGAGAGCCTGTAATTCTCATTCCCCCTGCCCACACTCACTGACAATCAGTAACTCCCACTCCAGTTCTCACACTTACTGACAGTCTCTAACTCTCATCCCCTTCCCACACTCACTGACAGTTAGTAACTCCCATTCCCTTCCCACACTCACTGACAGTCAGTAACTCTCATTCTTTTCTCACACTCACTCACAGTCAGTAACTCTCATTCCCTTCCCACAATACCTGACAGTCAGTAACTCTCATTCCCATCCCACCCTCACTGAAAGTCAGTAACTCTCATTCCCCTTCCAACACAAACTGACAGTTAGTAACTATCTCTCGCTTCCCACACTCCGTGACTGGCAGTAACTCTCATTCCCTTCTCACACTCACTGACATTTAGTAACTCTCTTCCCCTTCCCACACTCAATGACTGCCATTAACTCTCATTCCCTTCTCACAATCACAGACAGTCACTAACTCTCATACCCTTCCCACATTGTTTGATTGACAGAAACTCAAAATTCATTCCCACAGTCACTGGCAGTTTGTAACTCTCATTCCCTTCCCGAACTCACAGACTGTAACTCTCATTCCCTTCCCACACACATTGACAGTTAGTAAATATCATTCGTTTCCCACACTCAGTGGCTGGCAGTAACTCTCATTCCCTTCTCACACTCACAGACAGACTGCAATACTCATTCCCCTTCCCACACTCATTGACAGTTAGTAACTATCATTCCCTTCCCACACTCAGTGACTGACAGTAACTCTCATTCCTATCCCAAACTCACTGTTGGTCAGTAACTCTCATTCCTCTTCCCTACCTCACTGACAGTCTGTAACTCTCATTCCCGTTCCTACCCTCACTGACAGTCTGAAATCTCATTGACTTCCCACACTCACAGGCAGTCAGTAACTCTCATTCCCTTCCCACTCTCACAGAGAGTCTGTAAATCTCATTCCCCCTTCCCACACTCACTGACAATCAGTAACTCCCACTCCTGTTCTCACACTTACTGACAGTAACTCTCATCCCCTTCCCACACACACTGACAGTCAGTAACTCTCATTCCCCTTCCCACACAGACTGACAGTCAGTAACTCTCATTCCCCTTCCCACACTCACTGACAGGCAGTAACTCTCATTCCCTCCCCACACTTACTGACAGTCAGTAACACTCATTCCCATTCACACACTCCCTGACAGTCAGTAACTCTCATTCCCATCCCACCCTCACTGAAATTCAGTAACCTCATTCCCTTCCCACACTCACTGACAGTCAGTAACATTCATCCCCTTCCCACACTCACTGACAGTCAGTATCTCTCAATCCCTTCCCACACCCTCTGACAGTCAGTAACTTTCATTCCCTTTCCCTAACTCACTGACAGTAACTCTCATTCCCTTCCCACACTCACTGACAATAACTCTCATTCCCTTCCCACACTTACTGACAGTCTGCAACCCTCATTCCCTTCCCACTCTCACTGACAGTTAGTAAATCTCATTCCTCTTCCCACACTAACTGACAGTCAATAAATCCCATTCCCTTCCCACACTCACTGACAGTCAGTAACACTCATTCCCTTCCCAGTTTCACTGACAGTCAGTAACTCTCATTCACTTCCCACACTCAATGACAGTCAGTAACTCTCATTCCCTTCTCACACTCACAGACAGTCACTAACTCCGATACCCTTCCCACACTTTCTGATTGACAGAAACTCAAATTTCATTCCCACAGTCACTGGCAGTTTGTAACTTTCATTCCCTTCCCGAACTCACAGACAGACTGTAACTCTCATTCCCTTCCCACACACATTGACAGTTAGTAACTATCATTCCCTTCCCACACTCAGTGACTGACAGTAACTCTCATTCCCATCCCAAACTCATTGATAGTCAGTATCTCTGATTCACTTCCCACACTCACTGACAGTCAGTAACTCTCATTCCCTTCCCACACTCTCTGACAGTCAGTAACTCTCAGTCTCTGCCCACACTCACTGACAGTCAGTGACTCTCATTCCCTTCCCACACTCACGGACAGACAGTTACTGTCAATCCCTTCCCACACTCACTGACAGTCAGTAACTCTCATTCCCTTTCCCACACTCACAGACAGTCAGTAATTCTCATTCCCTTCAAACACCCACTGAGAGCCTCTAACTCTCAGTCACCTTCTCACACTCACTGACAATCAGTAACTCCCACTCCCGTTCTCACACTTACTGACAGTCTGTAACTCTCATCCCCTTCCCACACTCTCTGACAGTCAGTAACTCTCATTCTCTGCCCACACACACTGACAGTCAGTGACTCTCATTCCCTTCCCACACTCACGGACAGACAGTTACTGTCAATCCCTTCCGACACTCACTGACAGTCAGTAACTCTCATTCCCTTTCCCACACTCACAGACAGTCAGTAACTCTCATTTTCCTTCCCACACTCACTGACAGTCCGTAATTCTCATTCCCTTCAAACACCCTCTGAGAGCCTGTAACTCTCATTCCCCCTTCTCACACTCACTGACAATCAGTAACTCCCACTCCCGTTCTCACACTTACTGACAGTCTGTAACTCTCATCCCCTTCCCACACTCTCTGACAGTCAGTAACTCTCATTCTCTGCCCACACTCACTGACAGTAGTGACTCTCATTCCCTTCCCACACTCACGGACAGACAGTTACTGTCAATCCCTTCCGACACTCACTGACAGTCAGTAACTCTCATTCCTTTCTCACACTCACTCACAGTCAGTAACTCTCATTTCCATCCCACCCTCACTGAAAGTCAGTAACCTCATTACCTTCCCACACTCACTGACAGTCGGTATCTCTCATTCCCTTCCCACACCCACTGACAGTCAGTAACTTTCATCCCCTTCCCACACTCACTGACAGTCAGTATGTCTCATTCCCCTTCCCACTCTCACTGACAGTAACTCTCATTCCCTTCCCACACTCACTGACAATAACTCTCATTCCCTTCCCACACTTACTGACAGTCTGTAACTCCCTTTCCTTTCCCACAGTCCCTGACAGTCAGCAACTCTTATTCCCTTCCCATGGTCACGCACAGTCAGTAATTTCCTTCCCACACTCAATGACATTCATTAACTCTCATCCCCTTCCCACACTCACTGACAGTCAGTAAATCACATTCCGCTTCCCACACTCTCTGACAGTCAGTAACTCTCCTTCTCTGCCCACACTCACTGACAGTCAGTGACTCTCATTCCCTTCCCACTCGCACGGGCAGTCAGTATCGCTCATTCACTTCTCACACTCACTAACAGTCAGTAGCTCTCATTCCCCTTCCTAAACTCACTGACAGTCTGTAACTTTCATTACCGTTCCAACCCTCACTGACAGTCCGTAACCTCATTCACTTCCCACACTCACACTCAGTAACTCTCATTCCCTTCCCACTCTCACAGAGAGTCTGTAACTCTCATTCCCCTTCCCACACTCACAGACAGTCAGTAACTCTCATTTTCCTTCCCACACTCATTGACAGTCAGTAATTCTCATTCCCTTCAAACACCCACTGAGAGCCTGTAATTCTCATTCCCCCTGCCCACACTCACTGACAATCAGTAACTCCCACTCCAGTTCTCACACTTACTGACAGTCTCTAACTCTCATCCCCTTCCCACACTCACTGACAGTTAGTAACTCCCATTCCCTTCCCACACTCACAGACAGTCAGTAACTCTCATTCTTTTCTCACACTCACTCACAGTCAGTAACTCTCATTCCCTTCCCACAATACCTGACAGTCAGTAACTCTCATTCCCATCCCACCCTCACTGAAAGTCAGTAACTCTCATTCCCCTTCCAACACAAACTGACAGTTAGTAACTATCTCTCGCTTCCCACACTCCGTGACTGGCAGTAACTCTCATTCCCTTCTCACACTCACTGACATTTAGTAACTCTCTTCCCCTTCCCACACTCAATGACTGCCATTAACTCTCATTCCCTTCTCACAATCACAGACAGTCACTAACTCTCATACCCTTCCCACATTGTTTGATTGACAGAAACTCAAAATTCATTCCCACAGTCACTGGCAGTTTGTAACTCTCATTCCCTTCCCGAACTCACAGACTGTAACTCTCATTCCCTTCCCACACACATTGACAGTTAGTAAATATCATTCGTTTCCCACACTCAGTGGCTGGCAGTAACTCTCATTCCCTTCTCACACTCACAGACAGACTGCAATACTCATTCCCCTTCCCACACTCATTGACAGTTAGTAACTATCATTCCCATCCCAAACTCATTGATAGTCAGTATCTCTGATTCACTTCCCACACTCACTGACAGTCAGTAACTCTCATTCCCTTCCCACGCTCTCTGACAGTCAGTAACTCTCAGTCTCTGCCCACACTCACTGACAGTCAGTGACTCTCATTCCCTTCCCACACTCACGGACAGACAGTTACTGTCAATCCCTTCCCACACTCACTGACAGTCAGTAACTCTCATTCCCTTTCCCACACTCACAGACAGTCAGTAATTCTCATTCCCTTCAAACACCCACTGAGAGCCTCTAACTCTCAGTCACCTTCTCACACTCACTGACAATCAGTAACTCCCACTCCCGTTCTCACACTTACTGACAGTCTGTAACTCTCATCCCCTTCCCACACTCTCTGACAGTCAGTAACTCTCATTCTCTGCCCACACACACTGACAGTCAGTGACTCTCATTCCCTTCCCACACTCACGGACAGACAGTTACTGTCAATCCCTTCCGACACTCACTGACAGTCAGTAACTCTCATTCCCTTTCCCACACTCACAGACAGTCAGTAACTCTCATTTTCCTTCCCACACTCACTGACAGTCCGTAATTCTCATTCCCTTCAAACACCCTCTGAGAGCCTGTAACTCTCATTCCCCC
This sequence comes from Mobula birostris, assembly GCF_030028105.1. Taxonomy (NCBI): domain Eukaryota; kingdom Metazoa; phylum Chordata; class Chondrichthyes; order Myliobatiformes; family Myliobatidae; genus Mobula; species Mobula birostris. Next base: position 81,969,917 of record NC_092376.1, on the reverse strand, counting down.
TTCTCACACTCACTGACAATCAGTAACTCCCACTCCCGTTCTCACACTTACTGACAGTCTGTAACTCTCATCCCCTTCCCACACTCTCTGACAGTCAGTAACTCTCATTCTCTGCCCACACTCACTGACAGTAGTGACTCTCATTCCCTTCCCACACTCACGGACAGACAGTTACTGTCAATCCCTTCCGACACTCACTGACAGTCAGTAACTCTCATTCCTTTCTCACACTCACTCACAGTCAGTAACTCTCATTTCCATCCCACCCTCACTGAAAGTCAGTAACCTCATTACCTTCCCACACTCACTGACAGTCGGTATCTCTCATTCCCTTCCCACACCCACTGACAGTCAGTAACTTTCATCCCCTTCCCACACTCACTGACAGTCAGTATGTCTCATTCCCCTTCCCACTCTCACTGACAGTAACTCTCATTCCCTTCCCACACTCACTGACAATAACTCTCATTCCCTTCCCACACTTACTGACAGTCTGTAACTCCCTTTCCTTTCCCACAGTCCCTGACAGTCAGCAACTCTTATTCCCTTCCCATGGTCACGCACAGTCAGTAATTTCCTTCCCACACTCAATGACATTCATTAACTCTCATCCCCTTCCCACACTCACTGACAGTCAGTAAATCACATTCCGCTTCCCACACTCTCTGACAGTCAGTAACTCTCATTCTCTGCCCACACTCACTGACAGTCAGTGACTCTCATTCCCTTCCCACTCGCACGGGCAGTCAGTATCGCTCATTCACTTCTCACACTCACTAACAGTCAGTAGCTCTCATTCCCCTTCCTAAACTCACTGACAGTCTGTAACTTTCATTACCGTTCCAACCCTCACTGACAGTCCGTAACCTCATTCACTTCCCACACTCACACTCAGTAACTCTCATTCCCTTCCCACTCTCACAGAGAGTCTGTAACTCTCATTCCCCTTCCCACACTCACAGACAGTCAGTAACTCTCATTTTCCTTCCCACACTCATTGACAGTCAGTAATTCTCATTCCCTTCAAACACCCACTGAGAGCCTGTAATTCTCATTCCCCCTGCCCACACTCACTGACAATCAGTAACTCCCACTCCAGTTCTCACACTTACTGACAGTCTCTAACTCTCATCCCCTTCCCACACTCACTGACAGTTAGTAACTCCCATTCCCTTCCCACACTCACAGACAGTCAGTAACTCTCATTCTTTTCTCACACTCACTCACAGTCAGTAACTCTCATTCCCTTCCCACAATACCTGACAGTCAGTAACTCTCATTCCCATCCCACCCTCACTGAAAGTCAGTAACTCTCATTCCCCTTCCAACACAAACTGACAGTTAGTAACTATCTCTCGCTTCCCACACTCCGTGACTGGCAGTAACTCTCATTCCCTTCTCACACTCACTGACATTTAGTAACTCTCTTCCCCTTCCCACACTCAATGACTGCCATTAACTCTCATTCCCTTCTCACAATCACAGACAGTCACTAACTCTCATACCCTTCCCACATTGTTTGATTGACAGAAACTCAAAATTCATTCCCACAGTCACTGGCAGTTTGTAACTCTCATTCCCTTCCCGAACTCACAGACTGTAACTCTCATTCCCTTCCCACACACATTGACAGTTAGTAAATATCATTCGTTTCCCACACTCAGTGGCTGGCAGTAACTCTCATTCCCTTCTCACACTCACAGACAGACTGCAATACTCATTCCCCTTCCCACACTCATTGACAGTTAGTAACTATCATTCCCTTCCCACACTCAGTGACTGACAGTAACTCTCATTCCTATCCCAAACTCACTGTTGGTCAGTAACTCTCATTCCTCTTCCCTACCTCACTGACAGTCTGTAACTCTCATTCCCGTTCCTACCCTCACTGACAGTCTGAAATCTCATTGACTTCCCACACTCACAGGCAGTCAGTAACTCTCATTCCCTTCCCACTCTCACAGAGAGTCTGTAAATCTCATTCCCCCTTCCCACACTCACTGACAATCAGTAACTCCCACTCCTGTTCTCACACTTACTGACAGTAACTCTCATCCCCTTCCCACACACACTGACAGTCAGTAACTCTCATTCCCCTTCCCACACAGACTGACAGTCAGTAACTCTCATTCCCCTTCCCACACTCACTGACAGGCAGTAACTCTCATTCCCTCCCCACACTTACTGACAGTCAGTAACACTCATTCCCATTCACACACTCCCTGACAGTCAGTAACTCTCATTCCCATCCCACCCTCACTGAAATTCAGTAACCTCATTCCCTTCCCACACTCACTGACAGTCAGTAACATTCATCCCCTTCCCACACTCACTGACAGTCAGTATCTCTCAATCCCTTCCCACACCCTCTGACAGTCAGTAACTTTCATTCCCTTTCCCTAACTCACTGACAGTAACTCTCATTCCCTTCCCACACTCACTGACAATAACTCTCATTCCCTTCCCACACTTACTGACAGTCTGCAACTCTCATTCCTTTCTCACACTCACTCACAGTCAGTAACTCTCATCCCTACCCACCATCATTGACGGTCAGTAACTCGTTCCCTTCCGACACTCACAGACAGTCAGTAACTCTTATACCCCTTCCCACACTCACTGACAGTTAGTAAATCTCATTCCTCTTCCCACACTAACTGACAGTCAATAAATCCCATTCCCTTCTCACACTCACAGACAGTCACTAACTCTCATACCCTTCCCACACTTTCTGATTGACAGAAACTCAAATTTCATTCCCACAGTCACTGGCAGTTTGTAACTCTCATTCCCTTCCCGAACTCACAGACAGACTGTAACTCTCGTTCCCTTCCCACACACATTAACAGTTAGTAACTATCATTCATTTCCCACACTCAGTGGCTGGCAGGAACTCTCATTCCCTTCTCACACTCACAGACAGTCTGCAATTCTCATTCCCCTTCCCACACTCACTGACAGTTAGTAACTATCATTCCCTTCCCACACTCAGTGACTGACAGTAACTCTCATTCCCATCCCAAACTCATTGATAGTCAGTAACTCTGATTCACTTCCCACACTCACTGACAGTCAGTGACTCTCATTCCCTTCCCACACTCACGGACAGACAGTTACTGTCAATCCCTTCCCACACTCACTGACAGTCAGTAATTCTCATTCCCTTCAAACACCCACTGAGAGCCTCTAACTCTCATTCCCCCTTCTCACACTCATTGACTATCAGTAACTCCCACTCCCGTTCTCACACTTACTGACAGTCTGTAACTCTCATCCCCTTCCCACACTCTCTGACAGTCAGAAACTCTCATTCTCTGCCCACACTCACTGACAGTCAGTGACTCCCATTCCCTTCCCACACTCACGGACAGACAGTTACTGTCAATCCCTTCCGACACTCACTGACAGTCAGTAACTCTCCTTCCCTTTCCCACACTCACAGACAGTCAGTAACTCTCATTTTCCTTCCCACACTCACTGACAGTCAGTAATTCTCATTCCCTTCAAACACCCACTGAGAGCCTGTAACTCTCATTCCCCCTTCTCACACTCACTGACAATTAGTAACTCCCACTCCCGTTCTCACACTTACTGACAGTCTGTAACTCTCATCCCCTTCCCACACTCTCTGACAGTCAGTAACTCTCATTCTCTGCCCACACTCACTGACAGTCAGTGACTCTCATTCCCTTCCCACACTCACGGACAGACAGCTACTGTCAATCCCTTCCGACACTCACTGACAGTCAGTAACTCTCATTCCTTTCTCACACTCACTCACAGTCAGTAACTCTCATTCCCATCCCACCCTCACTGAAAGTCAGTAACCTCATTACATTCCCACACTCACTGACAGTCGGTATCTCTCATTCCCTTCCCACACCCACTGACAGTCAGTAACTTTCATCCCCTTCCCACACTCACTGACAGTCAGTATCTCTCATTCCCCTTCCCACTCTCACTGACAGTAACTCTCATTCCCTTCCCACACTCACTGACAATAACTCTCATTCCCTTCCCACACTTACTGACAGTCTGTAACTCCCTTTCCTTTCCCACACTCACTGACAGTCAGTAACTCTTATTCCCTTCCCACTCTCACTGACAGTCAGTAACTCTCATTCCCTTCCCACATTCACTGACAGTCAGTTACTCTCATTCCCTTTCCATACTCACTGACCGTCAGCAACCATCATTGTCTACCCACACTCACTGCACGTTAGTAACTGTAATTCCCTTCCCACATTCAGTGACAGTCAGTAACTCTCATTCCCTTCCCATACTCACCGACAGTCCATAACCTCATTCACTTCCCACACTCACAGGCAGTCAGTAAATCTCATTCCCTTCCCACTCTCACTGAGAGTCTGTAACTCTCATTCCCCTTCCCACACTCACAGACAGTCAGTAACTCTCATTTTCCTTCCCACACTCACTGACAGTAAGTAATTCTCATTCCCTTCAAACACCCACTGAGAGCCTGTAACTCTCATTCCCCCTTCCCACACTCACTGACAATCAGTAACTCCCACTTCCGTTCTCACACTTACTGACAGTCAGTAACTCTCATACCCTTCCTACACTCACTGACAGTCAGTAACTCTCATTCTCTTTCCACACTATCTGAAAGTCAGTAACTCTCATTCCCTTCCCACTCTCACTGATAGTTAGATACTCCCATTGCCTTCCCACACTCACTGACAGTCAGTAACTCTCATTCCTTTCTCACACTCACTCACAGTCAGTAACTCTCATTCCCTACTCACCATCACAGACGGTCAGTAACTCGTTCCCTTCCGACACTCACAGACGGTCAGTAACTCTCATTCCCCTTCCCACACTCACTAACAGTCAGTAATTCTCATTCCCCTTCCCACACTCACTGACAGTCAGTAACTCTCATTCCTTCCACACACTTACTGACAGTCAGCAACACTCATTTCCCTTCCCACACTCCCTGACAGTCAGCAACTATCATTCCCATTCCACCCTCACTGTAAGTCAGTAACCTCATTCCCTTCGCACACCCAATGACAGTCAGTAACTTTCATCCCCTTCCCACACCCACTGAGAGTCTGTAACTCTCATTCCCTTTCCACACTATCTGAAAGTCAGTAACTCTCATTCCCTTCCCACTCTCACTGACAGTTAGTAAATCTCATTCCTCATCCCACACTAACTGACAGTCAATAAATCCCATTCCCTTCTCACACTCACAGGCAGTCAATAACTCTCATTCCCCTTCCAACACACTCTGACAGTTAGTAACTATCTCTCCCTTCCCACACTCAGTGACTGGCAGAATCTCTCATTCCCTTCTCACACTCACAGACAGTCAGCAACTCTCATTCCCCTTCCCACACTCACGGGCACTCAATAACTCTCATTCCCATCCCACACTCACTGACAGTCATTAACTCTCATTCCCTTCTCACACTCATAAATAGACAGTAACTCTAATTCCCCTTCCCACACTCACTGACAGTTAGTAACTCTCTTCCCCTTTCCACACTCAATGACTGTCAGTAACTCTCATTCCCTTCTCACACTCACAGACGGTCACTAACTCTCATACCACAGTCACGGTCACGGACAGTCAGTAATTTCCTTCCCACACTCAATGACAGTCATTAACTCTCATTCCATTCCCACACTCACTGACAGTCAGAAAAATCACATTCCCCTTCCAACACTCTCTGACAGTCAGTAACTCTCATTCCCCTTCCCACACTCACTAACAGTCAGTAATTCTCATTCCCCTTCCCACACTCACTGACAGTCAGTAACTCTCATTCCTTCCACACACCTACTGACAGTCAGCAACACTCATTCCCCTTCCCACACTCCCTGACAGTCAGTAACTATCATTCTCTTTCCACACTATCTGAAAGTCAGTAACTCTCATTCCTTTCTCACACTCACTCACAGTTAGTAACTCTCATACCCTACCCACCATCACAGACAGTCAGTAACTCGATCCCTTCCCACACTCACATGCAGTCAGTAACTCTCATTCCTTTCCCACTCTTACAGAGAGTCTGTAACTCTCATTCCCCTTCCCACACTCACAGACAGTCAGTAACTCTCATTTTCCTTCCCACACTCAGTGACAGTCAGTAATTCTCATTCCCATCAAACACCCACTGAGAGCCTGTAACTCTCATTTCCCCTTCCCACACTCACTGACAATCAGAAACTCCCACTCCTGTTCTCACACTTACTGACAGTCAGTAACTCTCATCCCCTTCCCACACTCACTGACAGTCAGTAACTCTCATTCTCTTTCCACACTATCTGAAAGTCAGTAACTCTCCTTCCCTTCCCACTCTCAGTGACAGTTTGTAAGTCTCTTTCCCTTCCCACACTCACTGACAGTCAGTAACTCTCATTCCTTTCTCACACTCACTCACAGTCAGTAACTCTCATTCCCTACCCACCATCACAGACGGTCTGTAACTCGATCCCTTCCGACACTCACAGACAGTCAGTAACTCTCATTCCCCTTCCCACACTCACTGACAGTCAGTAACTCTCATTCCCCTTCCCACACTCACTGACAGGCAGCAACTCTCATTCCCTCCCCACACTTAACGACAGTCAGTAACACTCACTGCCCTTCCTACACTCCCTGACAGTCAGTAACTCTCATTCCCATCCCACCCTCACTGAACGTCAGTAAACTCATTCCCTTCCCACATCCACTGACAGTCAGTAACTTTCATCCCCTTCCCACTCTCACTGACAGTTAGTATCTCTCATTCCCTTCCCAGAACCACTGACAGTCAGTAACTTTCATTCCCTTTCCCACACTCACTGACAGTAACTCTCATTCCCTTCCCACACTCACTGACAGTAACTCTCATCCCTTCCCACACTTACAGACAGTCTGTTACTCTCTTTCCTTTCCCACACTCACTGACAGTCAGCAACTCTTATTCCCTTCCCACGGTCACGTACAGTCAGTAATTTCCTTCCCACACTCAATGACAATCATTAACTCTCATTCCCTTCTCACATTAACTGACAGTCATTAAATCACATTCCCCTTCCCACACTCTCTGACAGTCAGTAACTCTCATTCTCTGCCCTCACTCACTGACAGTCAGTGACACTCAATCCCTTCCCTCATTCACGGGCAGACAGTTACTGTCAATCCCTTCCGACACTCACTGACAGTCAGTATCTGTCATTCCCCTTCCCACACTCACTAACAGTAACTCTCATTCCCTTCCCACTCTCACAGAGAGTCTGTAACTCTCATTCCCTTCCCAATCTCACAGAGAGTCTGTAACTCTCATCCCCTTCCCACACTCACTGACAGTCAGTCACTCTCATTCTCTTTCCACACTATCTGAAAGTCAGTAACTCTCATTCCCTTCCCACTCTCACTGACAGTAACTCCCATTCCCTTCCCACACTCACTGACAGTCAGTAACTCTCATTCCTTTCTCACACTCACTCACAGTCAGTAACTCTCATTCCCTACTCACCATCACAGACGGTCAGTAACTCGTTCCCTTCCGACACTCACAGACGGTCAGTAACTCTCATTCTCCTTCCCACACTCACTAACAGTCAGTAATTCTCATTCCCCTTCCCACACTCACTGACAGTCAGTAACTCTCATTCCTTCCACACACTTACTGACAGTCAGCAACACTCATTCCCCTTCCCACACTCCCTGACAGTCAGTAACTATCATTCCCATTCCACCCTCACTGTAAGTCAGTAACCTCATTCCCTTCGCCTACCCAATGACAGTCAGTAACTTTCATCCCCTTCCCACACTCACTGAGAGTCTGTAACTCTCATTCCCTTTCCACACTATCTGAAAGTCAGTAACTCTCATTCCCTTCCCACTCTCACTGACAGTTAGTAAATCTCATTCCTCATCCCACACTAACTGACAGTCAATAAATCCCATTCCCTTCTCACACTCACAGGCAGTCAATAACTCTCATTCCCCTTCCAACACACTCTGACAGTTAGTAACTATCTCTCCCTTCCCATACTCAGTGACTGGCAGTAACTCTAATTCCCTTCTCACACTCACAGACAGTCAGCAACTCTCATTCCCCTTCCCACACTCACGGGCACTCAGTAACTCTCATTCCCATCCCACACTCACTGACAGTCATTAACTCTCATTCCCTTCTCACACTCATAAACAGACAGTAACTCTAATTCCCCTTCCCACACTCACTGACAGTTAGTAACTCTCTTCCCCTTTCCACACTCAATGACTGTCAGTAACTCTCATTCCCTTCTCACACTCACAGACAGTCACTAACTCTCATACCACAGTCACGGTCACGGACAGTCAGTAATTTCCTTCCCAGTCTCAATGACAATAACTCTCATTCCCTTCCCACACTCACTGACAATAACTCTCATTCCCTTCCCACACTTACTGACAGTCTGTAACTCTCATTCCTTTCTCACACTCACTCACAGTCAGTAACTCTCATCCCTACCCACCATCATTGACGGTCAGTAACTCGTTCCCTTCCGACACTCACAGACAGTCAGTAACTCTTATACCCCTTCCCACACTCACTGACAGTTAGTAAATCTCATTCCTCTTCCCACACTAACTGACAGTCAATAAATCCCATTCCCTTCCCACACTCACTGACAGTCAGTAACACTCATTCCCATCCCACACTCACAGACAGTTAGTAACTCTCATTCCCTTCCCACACTCATGGACAGTCAGTAACTCTCATTCCCTTCTCACACTCACAGACAATCAGAAACTCTCATGCCCTTCCCACACTGTCTGACTGACAGAAACTCAAATTCCATTCACACTGTCACTGACAGTCAGTAACTCTCATTCCCTTCCCACATTCACTGACAGTCAGTAACTCTCATTCCCTTCCCACACTCAATGACAGTCAGTAACTCTCATTCCCTTCTCACACTCACAGACAGTCACTAACTCTCATACCCTTCCCACACTTTCTGATTGACAGAAACTCAAATTTCATTCCCACAGTCACTGGCAGTTTGTAACTCTCATTCCCTTCCCGAACTCACAGACAGACTGTAACTCTCGTTCCCTTCCCACACACATTAACAGTTAGTAACTATCATTCATTTCCCACACTCAGTGGCTGGCAGTAACTCTCATTCCCTTCTCACACTCACAGACAGTCTGCAATTCTCATTCCCCTTCCCACACTCACTGACAGTTAGTAACTATCATTCCCTTCCCACACTCAGTGACTGACAGTAACTCTCATACCCATCCCAAACTCATTGATAGTCAGTAACTCTGATTCACTTCCCACACTCACTGACAGTCAGTGACTCTCATTCCCTTCCCACACTCACGGACAGACAGTTACTGTCAATCCCTTCCCACACTCACTGACAGTCAGTAATTCTCATTCCCTTCAAACACCCACTGAGAGCCTCTAACTCTCATTCCCCCTTCTCACACTCATTGACAATCAGTAACTCCCACTCCCGTTCTCACACTTACTGACAGTCTGTAACTCTCATCCCCTTCCCACACTCTCTGACAGTCAGAAACTCTCATTCTCTGCCCACACTCACTGACAGTCAGTGACTCTCATTCCCTTCCCACACTTTGGACAGACAGTTACTGTCAATCCCTTCCGACACTCACTGACAGTCAGTAACTCTCCTTCCCTTTCCCACACTCACAGACAGTCAGTAACTCTCATTTTCCTTCCCACACTCACTGACAGTCAGTAACACTCATTCCCATCCCACACTCACAGACAGTTAGTAACTCTCATTCCCTTCCCACACTCATGGACAGTCACTAACTCTCATTCCCTTCTCACACTCACAGACAATCAGAAACTCTCATGCCCTTCCCACACTGTCTGACTGACAGAAACTCAAATTCCATTCACACTGTCACTGACAGTCAGTAACTCTCATTCCCTTCCCACATTCACTGACAGTCAGTAACTCTCATTCCCTTCCCACACTCAATGACAGTCAGTAACTCTCATTCCCTTCTCACACTCACAGACAGTCACTAACTCTCATACCCTTCCCACACTTTCTGATTGACAGAAACTCAAATTTCATTCCCACAGTCACTGGCAGTTTGTAACTCTCATTCCCTTCCCGAACTCACAGACAGACTGTAACTCTCGTTCCCTTCCCACACACATTAACAGTTAGTAACTATCATTCATTTCCCACACTCAGTGGCTGGCAGTAACTCTCATTCCCTTCTCACACTCACAGACAGTCTGCAATTCTCATTCCCCTTCCCACACTCACTGACAGTTAGTAACTATCATTCCCTTCCCACACTCAGTGACTGACAGTAACTCTCATTCCCATCCCAAACTCATTGATAGTCAGTAACTCTGATTCACTTCCCACACTCACTGACAGTCAGTGGCTCTCATTCCCTTCCCACACTCACGGACAGACAGTTACTGTCAATCCCTTCCCACACTCACTGACAGTCAGTAATTCTCATTCCCTTCAAACACCCACTGAGAGCCTCTAACTCTCATTCCCCCTTCTCACACTCATTGACAATCAGTAACTCCCACTCCCGTTCTCACACTGACTGACAGTCTGTAACTCTCATCCCCTTCCCACACTCTCTGACAGTCAGAAACTCTCATTCTCTGCCCACACTCACTGACAGTCAGTGACTCTCATTCCCTTCCCACACTTTGGACAGACAGTTACCGTCAATCCCTTCCGACACTCACTGACAGTCAGTAACTCTCCTTCCCTTTCCCACACTCACAGACAGTCAGTAACTCTCATTTTCCTTCCCACACTCACTGACAGTCAGTAATTCTCATTCCCTTCAAACACCCACTGAGAGCCTGTAACTCTCATTCCCCCTTCTCACACTCACTGACAATCAGTAACTCCCACTCCCGTTCTCACACTTACTGACAGTCTGTAACTCTCATCCCCTTCCCACACTCTCTGACAGTCAGTAACTCTCATTCTCTGCCCACACTCACTGACAGTCAGTGACTCTCATTCCCATCCCACACTCACTGACAGTCATTAACTCTCATTCCCTTCTCACACTCATAAACAGACAGTAACTCTAATTCCCCTTCCCACACTCACTGACAGTTAGTAACTCTCTTCCCCTTTCCACACTCAATGACTGTCAGTAACTCTCATTCCCTTCTCACACTCACAGACAGTCACTAACTCTCATACCACATTCACGGTCACGGACAGTCAGTAATTTCCTTCCCACACTCAATGACAGTCATTAACTCTCATTCCCTTCCCACACTCACTGACAGTCAGAAAAAATCACATTCCCCTTCCAACACTCTCTGACAGTCAGTAACTCTCATTCCCCTTCCCACACTCACTAACAGTCAGTAATTCTCATTCCCCTTCCCACACTCACTGACAGTCAGTAACTCTCATTCCTTCCACACACTTACTGACAGTCAGCAACACTCATTCCCCTTCCCACACTCCCTGACAGTCAGTAAGTATCATTCTCTTTCCACACTATCTGAAAGTCAGTAACTCTCATTCCCTTCCCACTCTCACTGACAGTTAGATACTCCCATTGCCTTCCCACACTCACTGACAGTCAGTAACTCTCATTCCTTTCTCACACTCACTCACAGTTAGTAACTCTCATACCCTACCCACCATCACAGACAGTCAGTAACTCGATCCCATCCCACACTCACATGCAGTCTCTAACTCTCATTCCTTTCCCACTCTTACAGAGAGTCTGTAACTCTCATTCCCCTTCCCACACTCACAGACAGTCAGTAACTCTCATTTTCCTTCCCACACTCAGTGACAGTCAGTAATTCTCATTCCCATCAAACACCCACTGAGAGCCTGTAACTCTCATTTCTCCTTCCCACACTCACTGACAATCAGTAACTCCCACTCCTGTTCTCACACTTACTGACAGTCAGCAACTCTCATCCCCTTCCCACACTCACTGACAGTCAGTAACTCTCATTCTCTTTCCACACTATCTGAAAGTCAGTAACTCTCCTTCCCTTCCCACTCTCAGTGACAGTTTGTAAGTCTCTTTCCCTTCCCACACTCACTGACAGTCAGTAACTCTCATTCCTTTCTCACACTCACTCACAGTCAGTAACTCTCATTCCCTACCCACCATCACAGACGGTCAGTAACTCGATCCCTTCCGACACTCACAGACAGTCAGTAACTCTCATTCCCCTTCCCACACTCACTGACAGTCAGTAACTCTCATTCCCCTTCCCACACTCACTGACAGGCAGCAACTCTCATTCCCTCCCCACACTTAACGACAGTCAGTAACACTCACTGCCCTTCCTACACTCCCTGACAGTCAGTAACTCTCAATCCCATCCCACCCTCACTGAACGTCAGTAAACTCATTCCCTTCCCACACCCACTGACAGTCAGTAACTTTCATCCCCTTCCCACTCTCACTGACAGTTAGTATCTCTCATTCCCTTCCCACAACCACTGACAGTCAGTAACTTTCATTCCCTTTCCCACACTCACTGACAGTAACTCTCATTCCCTTCCCACACTCACTGACAGTAACTCTCATCCCTTCCCACACTTACAGACAGTCTGTTACTCTCTTTCCTTTCCCACACTCACTGACAGTCAGTAACTCTCATTCCCTTCCCACAGTCCCTGACAGTCAGTAACTCTCATTCCCATCCCACCCTCACTGAAAGTCAGTAACTCTCATTCCCCTTCCAACACAAACTGACAGTTAGTAACTATCTCTCCCTTCCCACACTCCGTGACTGGCAGTAACTCTCATTCCCTTCTCACACTCACTGACATTTAGTAACTCTCTTCCCCTTCCCACACTCAATGACTGCCATTAACTCTGATTCCCTTCTCAGAATCACAGACAGTCACTAACTCTCATACCCTTCCCACATTGTTTGTTTGACAGAAACTCAAAATTCATTCCCACAGTCACTGGCAGTTTGTAACTCTCATTCCCTTCCCGAACTCACAGACTGTAACTCTCATTCCCTTCCCACACACATTGACAGTTAGTAACTATCATTCGTTTCCCACACTCGGTGGCTGGCAGTAACTCTCATTCCCTTCTCACACTCACAGACAGACTGCAATACTCATTCCCCTTCCCACACTCATTGACAGTTAGTAACTATCATTCCCTTCCCACACTCAGTGACTGACAGTAACTCTCATTCCTATCCCAAACTCACTGATAGTCAGTAACTCTCATTCACTTCCCACACTCACTGACACTCAGTAAAACTCATTCCCTTCCCTCACTCACTGTTGGTCAGTAACTCTCATTCCTCTTCCCTACCTCACTGACAGTCTGTAACTCTCATTCCCGTTCCTACCCTCACTGACAGTCTGAAATCTCATTCACTTCCCACACTCACAGGCAGTCAGTAACTCTCATTCCCTTCCCACTCTCACAGAGAGTCTGTAACTCTCATTCCCCCTTCCCACACTCACTGACAATCAGTAACTCCCACTCCTGTTCTCACACTTACTGACAGTAACTCTCATCCCCTTCCCACACACACTGACAGTCAGTAACTCTCATTCCCCTTCCCACACAGACTGACAGTCAGTAACTCTCATTCCCTTCCCACACTCACTGACAATAACTCTCATTCCCTTCCCACACTTACTGACAGTCTGTAACTCTCATTCCTTTCTCACACTCACTCACAGTCAGTAACTCTCATCCCTACCCACCATCATTGACGGTCAGTAACTCGTTCCCTTCCGACACTCACAGACAGTCAGTAACTCTCATTCCCCTTCCCACACTCACTGACAGTCAATAAATCCCATTCCCTTCCCACACTCACTGACAGTCAGTAACACTCATTCCCATCCCACACTCACAGACAGTTAGTAACTCTCATTCCCTTCCCACACTCATGGACAGTCAGTAACTCTCATTCCCTTCTCACACTCACAGACAATCAGAAACTCTCATGCCCTTCCCACACTGTCTGACTGACAGAAACTCAAATTCCATTCACACTGTCACTGACAGTCAGTAACTCTCATTCCCTTCCCACATTCACTGACAGTCAGTAACTCTCATTCCCTTCCCACACTCAATGACAGTCAGTAACTCTCATTCCCTTCTCACACTCACAGACAGTCACTAACTCTCATACCCTTCCCACACTTTCTGATTGACAGAAACTCAAATTTCATTCCCACAGTCACTGGCAGTTTGTAACTCTCATTCCCTTCCCGAACTCACAGACAGACTGTAACTCTCGTTCCCTTCCCACACACATTAACAGTTAGTAACTATCATTCATTTCCCACACTCAGTGGCTGGCAGTAACTCTCATTCCCTTCTCACACTCACAGACAGTCTGCAATTCTCATTCCCCTTCCCACACTCACTGACAGTTAGTAACTATCATTCCCTTCCCACACTCAGTGACTGACAGTAACTCTCATTCCCATCCCAAACTCATTGATAGTCAGTAACTCTGATTCACTTCCCACACTCACTGACAGTCAGTGACTCTCATTCCCTTCCCACACTCACGGACAGACAGTTACTGTCAATCCCTTCCCACACTCACTGACAGTCAGTAATTCTCATTCCTTTCAAACACCCACTGAGAGCCTCTAACTCTCATTCCCCCTTCTCACACTCATTGACAATCAGTAACTCCCACTCCCGTTCTCACACTTACTGACAGTCTGTAACTCTCATCCCCTTCCCACACTCTCTGACAGTCAGAAACTCTCATTCTCTGCCCACACTCACTGACAGTCAGTGACTCTCATTCCCTTCCCACACTCACAGACAGTCAGTAACTCTCATTTTCCTTCCCACACTCACTGACAGTCAGTAATTCTCATTCCCTTCAAACACCCACTGAGAGCCTGTAACTCTCATTCCCCCTTCTCACACTCACTGACAATCAGTAACTCCCACTCCCGTTCTCACACTTACTGACAGTCTGTAACTCTCATCCCCTTCCCACACTCTCTGACAGTCAGTAACTCTCATTCTCTGCCCACACACACTGACAGTCAGTGACTCTCATTCCCTTCCCACACTCACGGACAGACAGTTACTGTCAATCCCTTCCGACACTCACTGACAGTCAGTAACTCTCATTCCCTTTCCCACACTCACAGACAGTCAGTAACTCTCATTTTCCTTCCCACACTCACTGACAGTCCGTAATTCTCATTCCCTTCAAACACCCTCTGAGAGCCTGTAACTCTCATTCCCCCTTCTCACACTCACTGACAATCAGTAACTCCCACTCCCGTTCTCACACTGACTGACAGTCTGTAACTCTCATCCCCTTCCCACACTCTCTGACAGTCAGAAACTCTCATTCTCTGCCCACACTCACTGACAGTCAGTGACTCTCATTCCCTTCCCACACTTTGGACAGACAGTTACCGTCAATCCCTTCCGACACTCACTGACAGTCAGTAACTCTCCTTCCCTTTCCCACACTCACAGACAGTCAGTAACTCTCATTTTCCTTCCCACACTCACTGACAGTCAGTAATTCTCATTCCCTTCAAACACCCACTGAGAGCCTGTAACTCTCATTCCCCCTTCTCACACTCACTGACAATCAGTAACTCCCACTCCCGTTCTCACACTTACTGACAGTCTGTAACTCTCATCCCCTTCCCACACTCTCTGACAGTCAGAAACTCTCATTCTCTGCCCACACTCACTGACAGTCAGTGACTCTCATTCCCTTCCCACACTCACAGACAGTCAGTAACTCTCATTTTCCTTCCCACACTCACTGACAGTCAGTAATTCTCATTCCCTTCAAACACCCACTGAGAGCCTGTAACTCTCATTCCCCCTTCTCACACTCACTGACAATCAGTAACTCCCACTCCCGTTCTCACACTTACTGACAGTCTGTAACTCTCATCCCCTTCCCACACTCTCTGACAGTCAGTAACTCTCATTCTCTGCCCACACACACTGACAGTCAGTGACTCTCATTCCCTTCCCACACTCACGGACAGACAGTTACTGTCAATCCCTTCCGACACTCACTGACAGTCAGTAACTCTCATTCCCTTTCCCACACTCACAGACAGTCAGTAACTCTCATTTTCCTTCCCACACTCACTGACAGTCCGTAATTCTCATTCCCTTCAAACACCCTCTGAGAGCCTGTAACTCTCATTCCCCCTTCTCACACTCACTGACAATCAGTAACTCCCACTCCCGTTCTCACACTGACTGACAGTCTGTAACTCTCATCCCCTTCCCACACTCTCTGACAGTCAGAAACTCTCATTCTCTGCCCACACTCACTGACAGTCAGTGACTCTCATTCCCTTCCCACACTTTGGACAGACAGTTACCGTCAATCCCTTCCGACACTCACTGACAGTCAGTAACTCTCCTTCCCTTTCCCACACTCACAGACAGTCAGTAACTCTCATTTTCCTTCCCACACTCACTGACAGTCAGTAATTCTCATTCCCTTCAAACACCCACTGAGAGCCTGTAACTCTCATTCCCCCTTCTCACACTCACTGACAATCAGTAACTCCCACTCCCGTTCTCACACTTACTGACAGTCTGTAACTCTCATCCCCTTCCCACACTCTCTGACAGTCAGTAACTCTCATTCTCTGCCCACACTCACTGACAGTCAGTGACTCTCATTCCCATCCCACACTCACTGACAGTCATTAACTCTCATTCCCTTCTCACACTCATAAACAGACAGTAACTCTAATTCCCCTTCCCACACTCACTGACAGTTAGTAACTCTCTTCCCCTTTCCACACTCAATGACTGTCAGTAACTCTCATTCCCTTCTCACACTCACAGACAGTCACTAACTCTCATACCACATTCACGGTCACGGACAGTCAGTAATTTCCTTCCCACACTCAATGACAGTCATTAACTCTCATTCCCTTCCCACACTCACTGACAGTCAGAAAAAATCACATTCCCCTTCCAACACTCTCTGACAGTCAGTAACTCTCATTCCCCTTCCCACACTCACTAACAGTCAGTAATTCTCATTCCCCTTCCCACACTCACTGACAGTCAGTAACTCTCATTCCTTCCACACACTTACTGACAGTCAGCAACACTCATTCCCCTTCCCACACTCCCTGACAGTCAGTAAGTATCATTCTCTTTCCACACTATCTGAAAGTCAGTAACTCTCATTCCCTTCCCACTCTCACTGACAGTTAGATACTCCCATTGCCTTCCCACACTCACTGACAGTCAGTAACTCTCATTCCTTTCTCACACTCACTCACAGTTAGTAACTCTCATACCCTACCCACCATCACAGACAGTCAGTAACTCGATCCCATCCCACACTCACATGCAGTCTCTAACTCTCATTCCTTTCCCACTCTTACAGAGAGTCTGTAACTCTCATTCCCCTTCCCACACTCACAGACAGTCAGTAACTCTCATTTTCCTTCCCACACTCAGTGACAGTCAGTAATTCTCATTCCCATCAAACACCCACTGAGAGCCTGTAACTCTCATTTCTCCTTCCCACACTCACTGACAATCAGTAACTCCCACTCCTGTTCTCACACTTACTGACAGTCAGCAACTCTCATCCCCTTCCCACACTCACTGACAGTCAGTAACTCTCATTCTCTTTCCACACTATCTGAAAGTCAGTAACTCTCCTTCCCTTCCCACTCTCAGTGACAGTTTGTAAGTCTCTTTCCCTTCCCACACTCACTGACAGTCAGTAACTCTCATTCCTTTCTCACACTCACTCACAGTCAGTAACTCTCATTCCCTACCCACCATCACAGACGGTCAGTAACTCGATCCCTTCCGACACTCACAGACAGTCAGTAACTCTCATTCCCCTTCCCACACTCACTGACAGTCAGTAACTCTCATTCCCCTTCCCACACTCACTGACAGGCAGCAACTCTCATTCCCTCCCCACACTTAACGACAGTCAGTAACACTCACTGCCCTTCCTACACTCCCTGACAGTCAGTAACTCTCAATCCCATCCCACCCTCACTGAACGTCAGTAAACTCATTCCCTTCCCACACCCACTGACAGTCAGTAACTTTCATCCCCTTCCCACTCTCACTGACAGTTAGTATCTCTCATTCCCTTCCCACAACCACTGACAGTCAGTAACTTTCATTCCCTTTCCCACACTCACTGACAGTAACTCTCATTCCCTTCCCACACTCACTGACAGTAACTCTCATCCCTTCCCACACTTACAGACAGTCTGTTACTCTCTTTCCTTTCCCACACTCACTGACAGTCAGTAACTCTCATTCCCTTCCCACAGTCCCTGACAGTCAGTAACTCTCATTCCCATCCCACCCTCACTGAAAGTCAGTAACTCTCATTCCCCTTCCAACACAAACTGACAGTTAGTAACTATCTCTCCCTTCCCACACTCCGTGACTGGCAGTAACTCTCATTCCCTTCTCACACTCACTGACATTTAGTAACTCTCTTCCCCTTCCCACACTCAATGACTGCCATTAACTCTGATTCCCTTCTCAGAATCACAGACAGTCACTAACTCTCATACCCTTCCCACATTGTTTGTTTGACAGAAACTCAAAATTCATTCCCACAGTCACTGGCAGTTTGTAACTCTCATTCCCTTCCCGAACTCACAGACTGTAACTCTCATTCCCTTCCCACACACATTGACAGTTAGTAACTATCATTCGTTTCCCACACTCGGTGGCTGGCAGTAACTCTCATTCCCTTCTCACACTCACAGACAGACTGCAATACTCATTCCCCTTCCCACACTCATTGACAGTTAGTAACTATCATTCCCTTCCCACACTCAGTGACTGACAGTAACTCTCATTCCTATCCCAAACTCACTGATAGTCAGTAACTCTCATTCACTTCCCACACTCACTGACACTCAGTAAAACTCATTCCCTTCCCTCACTCACTGTTGGTCAGTAACTCTCATTCCTCTTCCCTACCTCACTGACAGTCTGTAACTCTCATTCCGTTCCTACCCTCACTGACAGTCTGAAATCTCATTCACTCCCACACTCACAGGCAGTCAGTAACTCTCATTCCCTTCCCACTCTCACAGAGAGTCTGTAACTCTCATTCCCCCTTCCCACACTCACTGACAATCAGTAACTCCCACTCCTGTTCTCACACTTACTGACAGTAACTCTCATCCCCCCTTCCCACACACACTGACAGTCAGTAACTCTCATTCCCCTTCCCACACAGACTGACAGTCAGTAACTCTCATTCCCTTCCCACACTCACTGACAATAACTCTCATTCCCTTCCCACACTTACTGACAGTCTGTAACTCTCATTCCTTTCTCACACTCACTCACAGTCAGTAACTCTCATCCCTACCCACCATCATTGACGGTCAGTAACTCGTTCCCTTCCGACACTCACAGACAGTCAGTAACTCTCATTCCCCTTCCCACACTCACTGACAGTCAATAAATCCCATTCCCTTCCCACACTCACTGACAGTCAGTAACACTCATTCCCATCCCACACTCACAGACAGTTAGTAACTCTCATTCCCTTCCCACACTCATGGACAGTCAGTAACTCTCATTCCCTTCTCACACTCACAGACAATCAGAAACTCTCATGCCCTTCCCACACTGTCTGACTGACAGAAACTCAAATTCCAT
The DNA here is from genome assembly GCF_030028105.1 of Mobula birostris. Lineage (NCBI taxonomy): Eukaryota > Metazoa > Chordata > Chondrichthyes > Myliobatiformes > Myliobatidae > Mobula > Mobula birostris. The sequence goes on along the minus strand of NC_092376.1, from coordinate 81,950,287 downwards.
TCACACTGTCACTGACAGTCAGTAACTCTCATTCCCTTCCCACATTCACTGACAGTCAGTAACTCTCATTCCCTTCCCACACTCAATGACAGTCAGTAACTCTCATTCCCTTCTCACACTCACAGACAGTCACTAACTCTCATACCCTTCCCACACTTTCTGATTGACAGAAACTCAAATTTCATTCCCACAGTCACTGGCAGTTTGTAACTCTCATTCCCTTCCCGAACTCACAGACAGACTGTAACTCTCGTTCCCTTCCCACACACATTAACAGTTAGTAACTATCATTCATTTCCCACACTCAGTGGCTGGCAGTAACTCTCATTCCCTTCTCACACTCACAGACAGTCTGCAATTCTCATTCCCCTTCCCACACTCACTGACAGTTAGTAACTATCATTCCCTTCCCACACTCAGTGACTGACAGTAACTCTCATTCCCATCCCAAACTCATTGATAGTCAGTAACTCTGATTCACTTCCCACACTCACTGACAGTCAGTGACTCTCATTCCCTTCCCACACTCACGGACAGACAGTTACTGTCAATCCCTTCCCACACTCACTGACAGTCAGTAATTCTCATTCCTTTCAAACATCCACTGAGAGCCTCTAACTCTCATTCCCCCTTCTCACACTCATTGACAATCAGTAACTCCCACTCCCGTTCTCACACTTACTGACAGTCTGTAACTCTCATCCCCTTCCCACACTCTCTGACAGTCAGAAACTCTCATTCTCTGCCCACACTCACTGACAGTCAGTGACTCTCATTCCCTTCCCACACTCACAGACAGTCAGTAACTCTCATTTTCCTTCCCACACTCACTGACAGTCAGTAATTCTCATTCCCTTCAAACACCCACTGAGAGCCTGTAACTCTCATTCCCCCTTCTCACACTCACTGACAATCAGTAACTCCCACTCCCGTTCTCACACTTACTGACAGTCTGTAACTCTCATCCCCTTCCCACACTCTCTGACAGTCAGTAACTCTCATTCTCTGCCCACACTCACTGACAGTCAGTGACTCTCATTCCCATCCCACACTCACTGACAGTCATTAACTCTCATTCCCTTCTCACACTCATAAACAGACAGTAACTCTAATTCCCCTTCCCACACTCACTGACAGTTAGTAACTCTCTTCCCCTTTCCACACTCAATGACTGTCAGTAACTCTCATTCCCTTCTCACACTCACAGACAGTCACTAACTCTCATACCACATTCACGGTCACGGACAGTCAGTAATTTCCTTCCCACACTCAATGACAGTCATTAACTCTCATTCCATTCCCACACTCACTGACAGTCAGAAAAAATCACATTCCCCTTCCAACACTCTCTGACAGTCAGTAACTCTCATTCCCCTTCCCACACTCACTAACAGTCAGTAATTCTCATTCCCCTTCCCACACTCACTGACAGTCAGTAACTCTCATTCCTTCCACACACTTACTGACAGTCAGCAACACTCATTCCCCTTCCCACACTCCCTGACAGTCAGTAAGTATCATTCTCTTTCCGCACTATCTGAAAGTCAGTAACTCTCATTCCCTTCCCACTCTCACTGACAGTAACTCTCATCCCTTCCCACACTTACAGACAGTCTGTTACTCTCTTTCCTTTCCCACACTCACTGACAGTCAGCAACTCTTATTCCCTTCCCACGGTCACGTACAGTCAGTAATTTCCTTCCCACACTCAATGACAATCATTAACTCTCATTCCCTTCTCACATTCACTGACAGTCATTAAATCACATTCCCCTTCCCACACTCTCTGACAGTCAGTAACTCTCATTCTCTGCCCTCACTCACTGACAGTCAGTGACACTCAATCCCTTCCCTCATTCACGGGCAGACAGTTACTGTCAATCCCTTCCGACACTCACTGACAGTCAGTATCTGTCATTCCCCTTCCCACACTCACTAACAGTAACTCTCATTCCCTTCCCACTCTCACAGAGAGTCTGTAACTCTCATTCCCTTCCCAATCTCACAGAGAGTCTGTAACTCTCATCCCCTTCCCACACTCACTGACAGTCAGTCACTCTCATTCTCTTTCCACACTATCTGAAAGTCAGTAACTCTCATTCCCTTCCCACTCTCACTGACAGTAACTCCCATTCCCTTCCCACACTCACTGACAGTCAGTAACTCTCATTCCTTTCTCACACTCACTCACAGTCAGTAACTCTCATTCCCTACTCACCATCACAGACGGTCAGTAACTCGTTCCCTTCCGACACTCACAGACGGTCAGTAACTCTCATTCCCCTTCCCACACTCACTAACAGTCAGTAATTCTCATTCCCCTTCCCACACTCACTGACAGTCAGTAACTCTCATTCCTTCCACACACTTACTGACAGTCAGCAACACTCATTCCCCTTCCCACACTCCCTGACAGTCAGTAACTATCATTCCCATTCCACCCTCACTGTAAGTCAGTAACCTCATTCCCTTCGCACACCCAATGACAGTCAGTAACTTTCATCCCCTTCTCACACTCACAGGCAGTCAATAACTCTCATTCCCCTTCCAACACACTCTGACAGTTAGTAACTATCTCTCCCTTCCCACACTCAGTGACTGGCAGTAACTCTCATTCCCTTCTCACACTCACAGACAGTCAGCAACTCTCATTCCCCTTCCCACACTCACTGACAGTCATTAAGTCTAATTCCCTTCTCACACTCATAAACAGACAGTAACTCTAATTCCCCTTCCCACACTCACTGACAGTTAGTAACTCTCTTCCCCTTTCCACACTCAATAACTGTCAGTAACTCTCATTCCCTTCTCACACTCACAGACAGTCACTAACTCTCATACCACAGTCACGGTCACCGACAGTCAGTAATTTCCTTCCCACACTCAATGACAGTCATTAACTCTCATTCCCTTCCCACACTCACTGACAGTCAGAAAAATCACATTCCCCTTCCAACACTCTCTGACAGTCAGTAACTCTCATTCTCTGCCCACACTCACTGACAGTCAGTGACTCTCATTCCCTTCCCACACTCACGGGCAGACAGTTACTGTCAATCCCTTCCGATACTCACTGACAGTCAGTAACTCTCATTCCCTTCCCACATACTTGACAGTCAGTTACTCTCATTCCCTTTCCATACTCACTGACCGTCAGCAACCATCATTGTCTACCCACACTCACTGCCCGTCAGTAACTGTAATTCCCTTCCCACATTCAGAGACAATCAGTAATTCTGATTCCCTTCCCATACTTACCGACAGTCAATAACTCTCATTCCCTTCCCACACTCACTGACAGTCAGTAAATCACATTCCCCTTCCCCAACTCACTGACAGTCTGTAACTCTCATTCCCGTTCCTACTCTCACTGACAGTCCGTAACCTCATTCCCTTCAAACACCCACTGAGAGCCTGTAACTCTCATTCCCCCTTCCCACACTCACTGACAATCAGTAACTCCCACTCCCGTTCTCACACTTACTGACCGTCAGTAACTCTCATCCCCTTCCCACACTCACTGACAGTCATTAGCTCTCATTCCGCTTCCCAAACTTACTGACAGTCCGTAACTCTCATTCCCGTTCCAACCCTCACTGACAGTCCGTAAACTCATTCACTTCCCACACACAGACAGTCAGTAACTCTCATTCCACTTCCCACACTCACTGACAGTCATTAACTCTCATTCCCTTCCCACACTGACTGATAATCAGTAACTCTCATTACCATCCCACACTCACTGACAGTCAGTATCTCCATTCCACTTCCCACACTCACTGACAGTCAGTAACTCTCTTTCCCTTCTCACACTCACAGGCTGTCAATAAATCTCGTACACCTCCCACACTGTGTGACGGACAGGAACACTAATCCCATTCCCACAGTGACTGTCAGCCAGTAACTCTCATTCCAGTCCCACCCACATTGACAGTCAGTAACTCTCATTCCCTTCCCACACTCACTCACATTCTGTAACCCTCATTCCCTTCCTACACTCTCTGACAGTTAGTAACTCTCATTCCCCTTCCGACACCCACTGACGGTCCGTACGCTCATTTCCCTTCCCACACACTGACAGTTAGTAACTCTCATTCCCTTCCCACACACACAGACAGTCAGTAAACTAATTCCCTTCCCACAGTCACAGACAGCCAGTTACTCTCATTCCCTTCCCTCAATCACTGACAGTCAATAACTCTCATCCATTTCTCACACTCACTGACAGTCAGTAACTCTCATACCCCTTCCCACACACACTGGCAGTTAGTAACTATTATTCCCTTCCCACATTCACTGACAGTCAGTAATTCTCATTCCCTTCCGACACCCACTCAGAGCATGTAACTCTCATTCCCCTTCCCACACTCATTGACAATCAGTAACTCTCATTCTCTTTCCACACTATCTGAAAGTCAGTAACTCTCATTCCCTTCTCACACTCACAGACAGACTGCAATTTTCATTCCCCTTCCCACACTCACTGACAGTTAGTAACTATCATTCCCTTCCCACACTCAGTGACTGGCTGTAACTCTCATTCCCATCCCAAACTCACTGATAGTCAGTAACTCCCATTCCCCTTCCCAAACTCACTGACAGTCTGTAACTCTCATTCCTGTTTCTACCCTCACTGACAGTCCGTAACCTCATTCACTTCCCACACTCACAGGCAGTCAGTAACTCTCATTCCCTTCCCACTCTCACAGAGAGTCTGTGACTCTCATTCCCCTTCCCACACTCACAGACAGTCAGTAACTCTCATTTTCCTTCCCACACTCACTGACATTCAGTAATTCTCATTCCCTTCAAACACCCACTGAGAGCCTGTAACTCTCATTCCCCCTTCCCACACTCACTGACAATCAGTAACTCCCACTCCCGTTCTCACACTTACTGACAGTCAGTAACTCTCATCCCCTTCCCACACTCACTGACAGTTAGTAACTCCCATTCCCCTCCCACACTCACTGACAGTCAGTAAATCTCATTCTTTTCTCACACTCAGTCACAGTCAGTAACTCTCATTCCCTAAACACCATCACAGACGGTCAGTAACTCGTTCCCTTCCGACACTCACAGACAGTCAGTAACTCTCATTCCCCTTCCCACACTCACTGACAGTCAGTAACACGCATTCCCCTTCCCACACTCCCTGACAGTCAGTAACTCTCATTCCCATCCCACCCTCACTGAAAGTCAGTAACCTCATTCCATTCCCACACTCACTGACAGTCGGTATCTCTCATTCCCTTCCCACACTCACAGACTGTCAGAAACTCTCATACCCTTGCCACACTGTCAGACTGACAGAAACTCAAATTCCATTCCCACTGTCACTGACAGTCAGTAACTCTCATTTCCTTCCCACATTCACTGACAGTCAGTAACTCTCATTCGCTTCCAACAGCACTGACAGTCAGTAACTCTCATTCCCCTTCCAACACACACTGACAGTTAGTATCTATCTCTCCCTTCCCACTCTCAGTGACTGGCAGTAACTCTCATTGCCTTCTCACACTCACAGAGAGTCAGCAACTCTCATTCCCCTTCCCACACTCACTGACAGTCATTAACTCTCATTCCCTTCTCACACTCATAGACAGACAGTAACTATGATTCTCATTCCCACACTCACTGACAGTTAGTAACTCTCTTCCCCTCCCACACTCAATGACTGTCAGTAACTCTCATTCCCTTCTCACACTCACAGACAGTCACTAACTCTCATACCCTTCCCACACTGTCTGATTGACAGAAACTCAAATTTCATTCACACAGTCACTGGCAGTTTGTAACTCTCATACCCTTCCCGAACTCACAGACAGACAGTAACTCTCATTCCCTTCCCACACACATTGACAGTTAGTAACTATCATTCGTTTCCCACACCCAGTGGCTGGCAGTAACTCTCATTCCCTTCTCACACTCACAGACAGACTGCAATTCTCATTCCCTTTACCACACTCACTGACAGTTAGTAACTATCACTCCTTTCCCACACTCAGTGACTGGCAGTAACTCTCATTCCCATCCCAAACTCACTGATAGTCAATAATTCTCATTCCTTTCCCACACTCACTGACACTCAGTAAAACTCATTCCCTTCCCTCACTCACTGTTGGTCAATAACTCCCATTCCCCTTCCCAAACTCACTGACAGTCTGTAACTGTCATTTCCGTTGCTACCCTCACTGACAGTCCGTAACCTCATTCACTTCCCACACTCACAGGCAGTCAGTAACTCTCATTCCCTTCCCACTCTCACAGAGAGTCAGTAACTCCCATTCCCCTTCCCAAACTCACTGACAGTCTGTAACTCTCATTCCTGTTTCTACCCTCACTGACAGTCCGTAACCTCATTCACTTCCCACACTCACAGGCAGTCAGTAACTCTCATTCCCTTCCCACTCTCACAGAGAGTCTGTAACTCTCATTCCCCTTCCCACACTCACAGACAGTCAGTAACTCTCATTTTCCTTCCCACACTCACTGATATTCAGTAATTCTCATTCCCTTCAAACACCCACTGAGAGCCTGTAACTCTCATTCCCCCTTCCCACACTCACTGACAATCAGTAACTCCCACTCCCGTTCTCACACTTACTGACAGTCAGTAACTCTCATCCCCTTCCCACACTCACTGACAGTTAGTAACCCCCATTCCCCTCCCACACTCACTAACAGTCAGTAAATCTCATTCCTTTCTCACACTCACTCACAGTCAGTAACTCTCATTCCCTAAACAACATCACAGACGGTCAGTAACTCGTTCCCTTCCGACACTCACAGACAGTCAGTAACTCTCATTCCCCTTCCCACACTCACTGACAGTCAGTAACACGCATTCCCCTTCCCACACTCCCTGACAGTCAGTAACTCTCATTCCCATCCCACCCTCACTGAAAGTCAGTAACCTCATTCCATTCCCACACTCACTGACAGTCGGTATCTCTCATTCCCTTCCCACACTCACTGACAGTCAGTAACTTTCATCCCCTTCCCACACCCATTGACAGTCAGCATCTATCATACCCGTTCCCACACTCACTGAAAGTTACTCTCTTTCCCTTCCCACACTCACAGACTGTCAGAAACTCTCATACCCTTGCCACACTGTCAGACTGACAGAAACTCAAATTCCATTCCCACTGTCACTGACAGTCAGTAACTCTCATTCCCTTCCCACACTCACTGACAGTCAGTAACTCTCATTCCCCTTCCAACACACACTGACAGTTAGTATCTATCTCTCCCTTCCCACTCTCAGTGACTGACAGTAACTCTCATTGCCTTCTCACACTCACAGACAGTCAGCAACTCTCATTCCCCTTCCCACACTCACTGACACTCAGTAACTCTCATTCCCATCCCACACTCACTGACAGTCATTAACTCTCATTCCCTTCTCACACTCATAGACAGACAGTAACTATCATTCTCCTTCCCACACTCACTGACAGTTAGTAACTCTCTTCCCCTCCCACACTCAATGACTGTCAGTAACTCTCATTCCCTTCTCACACTCACAGACAGTCACTAACTCTCATACCCTTCCCTCACTGTCTGATTGACAGAAACTCAAATTTTATTCACACAGTCACTAGCAGTTTGTAACTCTCATACCCTTCCCGAACTCACAGACAGACTGCAACTCTCATTCCCTTCCCACACACATTGACAGTTAGTAACTATCATTCTTTTCCCACACCCAGTGGCTGGCAGTAACTCTCATTCCCTTCTCACACTCACAGACAGTCTGCAATTTTCATTCCCCTTCCCACACTCACTGACAGTTAGTAACTATCATTCCCTTCCCACACTCAGTGACTGGCAGTAACTCTCATTCCCATCCCAAACTCACTGATAGTCAATAATTCTCATTCGCTTCCCACACTCACTGACACTCAGTAAAATTCATTCCCTTCCCTCACTCACTGTTGGTCAGTAACTCCCATTCCCCTTCCCAAACTCACTGACAGTCTGTAACTCTCATTCCCGTTCCTACCCTCACTGATAGTCCGTAACCTCATTCACTTCCCACACTCACAGGCAGTCAGTAACACTCATTCCCTTCTCACACTCACACAGAGTCTGCAATTCTCATTCCCCTTCCCACACTCACTGACAGTTAGTAACTATCATTCATTTCCCACACTCAGTGACTGGCTGTAACTCTCATTCCCATCCCACACTCACTGATAGTCAGTAACTCCCATTCCCCTTCCCAAACTCACTGACAGTCTGTAACTCTCATTCCTGTTCCTACCCTCACTGACAGTCCGTAACCTCATTCACTTCCCACACTCACAGGCAGTCATTAACTCTCATTCCCTTCCCACTCTCTCAGAGAGTCTGTAACTCTCATTCCCCTTCCCACACTCACAGACAGTCAGTAACTCTCATTTTCCTTCCCACACTCACTGACATTCAGTAATTCTCATTCCCTTCAAACACCCACTTAGAGCCTGTAACTCTCATTCCCCCTTCCCACACTCACTGACAATCAGTAACTCCCACTCCCGTTCTCACACTTACTGACATTCAGTAACTCTCATTCCCTTCCCACACTCACTGACAGTCGGTATCTCTCATTCACTTCCCACACCAACTGACAGTCAGTAACTCTCATCCCCTTCCCACACTCACTGATAGTCAGTAACTCTCATTCTCTTTCCACACTATCTGAAAGTCTGTAACTCTCATTCCCTTCCAACTCTCACTGACAGTTAGTAACTCCCATTCCCTTCCCACACTCACTGACAGTCAGTAAATCTCATTCCTTTCTCACACTCACTCACAGTCAGTAACTCTCATTCCCTACCCACCATCACAGACGGTCAGTAACTCGTTCCCTTCCAACACTCACAGACAGTCAGTAACTCTCATTCCCCTTCCCACTCTCACTGACAGTCAGTAATTCTCATTCCCTTCAAACACCCACTGAGACCTTGTAACTCTCATTCCCCCTTCCCACACTCAGTGACAATCAGTAACTCCCACTACCGTTCTCACACTTACTGACAGTCAGTAAGTCTCATCCACCTCCCACATTCACTGACAGTGAGTAACTCTCAGTCTCTTTCCACACTATCTGAAAATCAGTAACTCTCATTCCCCTTCCCACACTCACTGACAGTCAGTAACTTTCATTCCCTTCCCATATTCACTGACAGGCAGTAACTCTCATTCCCTCCCCACACTCACTGACAGTCAGTATCTCTCATTCCCCTTCCCACTCTCACTGACAGTAACTCTCATTCCCTTCCCACACTTTCTGACAGGCTGCAACTCCCTTTCCTTTCCCACACTCACTGACAGTCAGCAACTCTTATTCCCTTCCCACAGTCACGGACAGTCAGTAATTTCCTTCCCACACTCAATGACAGTCATTAACTCTCATTCCCTTCCCACACTCACTGACAGTCAGTAAATCACATTCCCCTTCCCACACTCTCTGACAGTCAGTAACTCTCATTCTCTGCCCACACTCACTGACAGTCAGTGAGTCTCATTCCCTTCCCACACTCACAGACAGTCAGTTACTGTCAATCCCTTCCGACACTCACTGACAGTCAGTAACTCTCATTTCCTTCCCACATTCACTGACAGTCAGTTACTCTCATTCCCTTTCCATACTCACTGACCGTCAGCAACCATCATTGTCTACCCACACTCACTGCCCGTCAGTAACTGTAATTCCCTTCCCACATTCAGTGACTGACAGTAAATCTGAGTCCCTTCCCATACTAACCGACAGTCAGTAACTCTCATTCCCTTCTCACACTCACTAACAGTCAGTAGCTCTCATTCCCCTTCCCAAACTCACTGACAGTCTGTAACTCTCATTCCCGTTACTACCATCACTGACAGTTCGTAACCTCATTCACTTCCCACACTCACAGACAGTCAGTAACTCTCATTCCCCTTCCCACACTCACTGACAGTCATTAACTCTCATTCCCTTCCCACACTGACTGATAATCAGTAACTCTTATTCCCTTCCTTCACTCACTGACAGTCAGTATCTTCATTCACTTCCCTATCTCACTGACTGTCAGTAACTCTCATTGACATCCCACACTCACTGACAGTCAGTAACTCTCATTCCACTTCCCACACTCACTGACAGTCAGTAACTCTCATTCCCTTCTCACACTCACAGGCAGTCAGTAAATCTCATTCCCCTCCCACACTGTCTGATGGACAGAAAGACTAATTCCATTCCCACAGTCACTGTCAGTCAGCAACTCTCATTTCCTTCCCACCCACATTGACAGTCAGTAACTCTCATTCCCTTCCCACACTCAGTGACAGTCTGTAACCCTCATTCCCTTCTTACACTCTCTGACAGCTAGTAACTCTCATTCCCCTTCCGACACTCACTGACGGTCCGTAAGCTCATTTCCCTTCCCACTCTCACTGACAGTTAGTAACTCTCATTCCCTTCCCACACTCACAGACAGTCAATAACCTAATTCCCTTCCCACAGTCACGGACTGACAGTTACTCTCATTCCCTTCCCTCACTCACTGACAGTCAATAACTCTCATCCATTTCTCACACTCACTGACAGTCAGTAACTCTCATTCCCCTTCCCACACACACTGGCAGTTAGTAACTAACATTCCCTTCCCACACTCAATGACAGTCAGTAATTCTCATTCCCTTCCCACACTCACTGACAGTCAGTAATTCTCATTCCCTTCCCACACTCACTGACAATCAGTAAATCTCATTCTCTTTCCACACTATCTGAAAGTCAGTAACTCTCATTCGCTTCCCACTCTCACTGACAGTTAGTAACTCTCATTCCTCTTCCCACTCTAACTGACAGTCAATAAATCCCATTCCCTTCCCACACTCACTGACAGTCAGTAACACTCATTCCCTTCCCACACTCACTGACAGTAACTCTCATTCCCTTCCCATACTCACAGAAGTCAGAAACTCTCATATACTCCCACACTGTCCGACTGACAGAAACTCAAATTCCATTCCCACTGTCACTGACAGACAGCAACTCTCATTCCCTTCCCACACTCACTGACAGTCAGTAACTCTCATTCCCTTCCCACACTCACTGACACTCAGTAACTCTCATTCTCCTTCCAACACACACTGACAGTTAGTAACTATCTCTCCCTTCCCACACTCAGTGACTGGCAGTAACTCTCATTCCCTTCTCACACTCACAGACAGTCAGCAACTCCCATTCACCTTCCCACACTCACTGACACTCAGTAACTCTCATTCCCATCCCACACTCACTGACTGTCATTAACTCTCATTCCCTTCTCACACTCATAGACAGACAGTAACTCTCATTCCCCATCCCACACTCACTGATAGTTAGTAACTTTCTTCCCCTTCCCACACTCAATGACTGTCAGTAACTCTCATTACCTTCTCACAACCACAGACAGTCACTAACTCTCATACCCTTCCCACACTGTCTGATTGACAGAAACTCAAATTTCATTCCCACAGTCACTGACTGTTAGTAACTCTCATCCCTTTCTCACACTCACTCACAGTCAGTAACTCTCATTCCCTACCCACCATCACAGACGGTCAGTAACTCGTTCCCTTCCGACACTCTCAGACAGTAAGTAACTCTCATTCCCCTTCCCACACTCACTGACAGTCAGTAACTCTCATTCCCCTTCCCACACTCACTGACAGTCAGTAACTCTCATTCCCATCCCACCCTCACTGAAATTCGGTAACCTCATTCTCTTCCCACACTCACTGACAGTCGGTATCTCTCATTCCCTTCCCACACCCACTGACAGTCAGTAACTCTCATTCCCTTCCCACACTCACTGACAGTAACTCTCATTCCCTTCCCACACTCACTGACAGCAACTCTCATTCCCTTCCCACACTTACTGACAGTCTGTAACTCTATTTCCTTTCCCACACTCACTGACAGTCAGCAACTCTCATTCCCTTCCCACACTCACTGACAGTAACTCTCATTCCTTTCCACAGTCACTGACAGTCAGCAAATCTTAATCCCTTCCCATGGTCACGGACAGTCAGTAATTTCCATCCCACACTCAATGACAGTCATTAACTCTCATTCCCTTCCCACACTCACTGACCGTCAGTAAATCACATTACCCTTCCCACGCTCTCTGACAGTCAGTAACTCTCATTCCCTTCCCACACTCACTGACAGTAACTCTCATTCCCTTCCCACACTCACTGACAGCAACTCTCATTCCCTTCCCACACTTACTGACAGTCTGTAACTCTATTTCCTTTCCCACACTCACTGACAGTCAGCAACTCCCATTCCCTTCCCACACTCACTGACAGTAACTCTCATTCCTTTCCACCCTCACTGACAGTCAGCAACTCTTATTCCCTGCCCATGGTCACGGACAGTCAGTAATTTCCATCCCACACTCAATGACAGTCATTAACTCTCATTCCCTTCCCACACTCACTGACCGTCAGTAAATCACATTCCCCTTCCCACACTCTCTGACAGTCAGTAACTCTCATTCACTTGCCACACTCACAGACAGTCAGTATCTTCATTCACTTCCCTATCTCACTGAATGTCAGTAACTCTCATTGCCATCCCACACTCACTGACAGTCAGTAACTCTCATTCCATTTCCCACACTCACTGACAGTCAGTAACTCTCATTCCCTTCTCACACTCACAGGCAGTCAGTAAATCTCATACCACTCCCACACTGTCTGATGGACAGAAACACTAATTCCATTCCCACAGTCACTGTCAGTCAGTAACTCACATTCCCTTCACACATTCACTGACAGTCAGTAACTCTCATTCCCTTCCCTCACTCACTGACAGTCAGTAACTCACATTCCCCTTCCAGCACAAACTGACAGTTAGTAACTATCTCTCTCTTCCCACACTCAGTGACTGGCAGTAACTCTCATTCCCTTCTCACACTCACAGTCAGTCTGCAACTCTCATCCCCTTCCCACACTCATGGGCAATCAGTAACTCTCATTTCCATCCCATACTCACTGACAGTCATTAACTCTCATTCCCTTCTCACACTCATAGACAGACAGTCACTCTCATTCCCCTTCCCACACTCATTGACAGTTAGTAACTCTCTTCCCCTTCCCACACTCAATGACTGTCAGTAACTCTCATTCCCTTCTCACAATCACAGACTGTCACTAACTCTCATACCCTTCCCAGACTGTCTGATTGACAGAAACTCAAATTTCATTCCCACAGTCACTGGCAGTTTGTAACTCTCATTCCCTTCCCGAACTCACAGACAGACTGTAACTCTCATTCCCTTCCCACACACATTGACAGTTAGTAACTATCATTCGTTTCCCACACTCAGTGGCTGGCAGTAACTCTCATTCCCTTCTCACACTCACAGACAGTCTGCAATTCTCATTCCCCTTCCCAAACTCACTGATAGTCAGTAACTCTCATTCCCTTCCCACACTCACTGACACTCAGTAAAACTCATTCCCTTCCCTCACTCACTGTTGGTCAGTAACTCTCATTCCCCTTCCCACACTCACTGACACTCAGTAAAACTCATTCCCTTCCCACACTCACTGATAGCCGGTAACACTCATTCCCCTTCCAATTCTCACTGACACTCAGCAACTGTCTTTCCCTTCTCACACTCACTGACGGTCTGTAACCCTCATTACCTTCCTACACTCTCTGACCGTTAGTAACTCTCATTACCCTTCCGACACTCACTGACGGTCCGTAAGCTCATTTCCCTTCCCACACTCACTGACAGTTAGTAACCTAATTCCCTTCCCACAGTCACGGACAGACAGTTACTCTCATTCCCTTCCCTCACTCACTGACAGTCAATAACTCTCATCCATTTCTCACACTCACTGACAGTCAGTAACTCTCATTCCCTTTCCCAAACACACTGGCAGTTAGTAACTATCATTCCCTTCCCACACTCAATGACAGTCAGTAACACTTATTCCCTTCCCACACTCACTGACAGTCAGTAACTCTCATTCCCCTTCCAACACACACTGACAGTTAGTATCTATCTCTCCCTTCCCACTCTCAGTGACTGGCAGTAACTCTCATTGCCTTCTCACACTCACAGACAGTCATCAACTCTCATTCCCCTTCCCACATTCACTGACACTCAGTAACTCTCATTCCCATCCCACACTCACTGACAGTCAGTAACTATCATTCCCCTTCCCACACTCACTGACAGTTAGTAACTCTCTTCCCCTTCCCACACTCAATGACTGTCAGTAACTCTCTTTCCCTTCTCACACTCACAGACAGTCACTAACTCTCATACCCTTCCCACACTGTCTGATTGACAGAAACTCAAATTTCATTCACACAGTCACTGGCAGTTTGTAACACTCATACCCTTCCCGAACTCACAGACAGACTGTAACTCTCATTCCCTTCCCACACACATTGACAGTTAGTAACTATCATTCGTTTCCCACACCCAGTGGCTGGCAGTAACTCTCATTCCCATCCCACACTCACAGACAGTCAGTAACTCTCATTTTCCTTCCTACACTCACTGATATTCAGTAATTCTCATTCCCTTCAAACACCCACTGAGAGCCTGTAACTCTCATTCCCCCTTCCCACACTCACTGACAATCAGTAACTTCCACTCCCGTTCTCACACTTACTGACAGTCAGTAACTCTCATCCCCTTCCCACACTCACTGACAGTTAGTAACTCCCATTCCCTTCCCACACTCACTCACAGTCAGTAACTCTCATTCCCTACCCACCATCACAGACGGTCAGTAACTCGTTCCCTTCCGACACTCACAGACAGTCAGGAAACTCTCATTCCCCATCCCACACTCACTGAAAGTCAGTAACTCTCATTCTCTTTCCACACTATCTGAAAGTCTGTAACTCTCATTCCCTTCCCACTCTCACTGACAGTTAGTAACTCCCATTCCCGTCCCACACTCACTGACAGTCGGTATCTCTCATTCCGTTCCCACACCCACTGACAGTCAGTAACTCTCATTCCCTTCCCACACTCACTGACAGTAACTCTCATTCCCTTCCCACACTCACTGACAGTAACTCTCATTCCTTTCCACACTCACTGACAGTCAGCAACTCTTATTCCCTTCCCATGGTCACGGACAGTCAGTAATTTCCTTCCCACACTCAATGACAGTCATTAACTCTCATTCCCTTCCCACACTCTCTGACAGTCAGTAACTCTCATTCTCTGCCCACACTCACTGACAGTCAGTGACTCTCATTCCCTTCATACACTCACAGACAGACAGTTGCTGTCAATCCCTTCCGACACTCACTGACAGTCAGTAACTCTCATTCCCTTCCCACATTCACTGACAGTCAATTACTCTCATTCCCTTTCCATACTCACTGACAGTCAGCAACCATCATTGTCTACCCACACTCACTGCCCGTCAGTAAATGTAATTCCCTTCCCACATTCAGTGACTGACAGTAACTCTGAGTCCCTTCCCATACTAACCGACAGTCAGTAACTCTCATCCCCTTCCCACACTCACTGACAGTTAGTAACTCCCATTCCCTTCCCACACTCACTGACAGTCAGTAAATCTCATTCCTTTCTCACACTCACTCACAGTCAGTAACTCTCATTCCCTACCCACCATCACAGACGGTCAGTAACTCGTTCCCTTCCGACACTCACAGACAGTCAGTAACTCTCATTCCCTTCCCACACTCACTGACAGTAACTCTCATTCCTTTCCACAGTCACTGACAGTCAGCAACTCTTAATCCCTTCCCATGGTCATGGACAGTCAGTAATTTCCATCCCACACTCAATGACAGTCATTAACTCTCATTCCCTTCCCACACTCACTGACCGTCAGTAAATCACATTACCCTTCCCACACTCTCTGACAGTCAGTAACTCTCATTCCTTTCCCACACTCACTGACAGTAACTCTCATTCCCTTCCCACACTCACTGACAGCAACTCTCATTCCCTTCCCACACTTACTGAAAGTCTGTAACTCTATTTCCTTTCCCACACTCACTGACAGTCAGCAACTCTCATTCCCTTCCCACACTCACTGACAGTAACTCTCATTCCTTTCCACCCTCACTGACAGTCAGCAACTCTTATTCCCTGCCCATGGTCACGGACAGTCAGTAATTTCCATCCCACACTCAATGACAGTCATTAACTCTCATTCCCTTCCCACACTCACTGACCGTCAGTAAATCACATTCCCCTTCCCACACTCTCTGACAGTCAGTAACTCTCATTCACTTCCCACACTCACAGACAGTCAGTATCTTCATTCACTTCCCTATCTCACTGAATGTCAGTAGCTCTCATTGCCATCCCCCACTCACTGACAGTCAGTAACTCTCATTCCCTTCTCACACTCACAGGCAGTCAGTAAATCTCATACCACTCCCACACTGTCTGATGGACAGAAACACTAATTCCATTCCCACAGTCACTGTCAGTCAGTAACTCACATTTCCTTCACACATTCACTGACAGGCAGTAACTCTCATTCCCCTTCCAACACACCCTGACAGTTAGTAACTATCTCTCTCTTCCCACACTCAGTGACTGGCAGTAACTCTCATTCCCTTCTCAAACTCACAGACAGTCAGCAACTCTCATCCCCTTCCCACACTCACGGGCAATGTATCTCTCATTCCCATCCCATACTCACTGACAGTCATTAACTCTCATTCCCTTCTCACACTCATAGACAGACAGTAACTCTCATTCCCCTTCCCACACTCACTGACAGTTAGTAACTCTCTTCCCCTTCCCACACTCAATGACTGTCAGTAACTCTCATTCCCTTCTCACACTCACAGACTGTCACTAACTCTCATACCCTTCCCACACTGTCTGATTGACAGAAACTCAAATTTCATTCCCACAGTCACTGGCAGTTTGTAACTCTCATTCCCTTCCCGAACTCACAGACATACTGTAACTCTCATTCCCTTCCCACACACATTGACAGTTAGTAACTATCATTCGTTTCCCACACTCACTGCCTGGCAGTAACTCTCATTCCCTTCTCACACTCACAGACAGTCTGCAATTCTCATTCCCCTTCCCAAACTCACTGATAGTCAGTAACTCTCATTCTCTTCTCACACTCACTGACAGTCAGTAACTCTCATTCCCCTTCCCACACACACTGGCAGTTAGTAACTATCATTCCCTTCCCACACTCAATGACAGTCAGTAACTCTTATTCCCTTCCCACACTCATTGACAGTCAGTAATTCTCATTCCCTTCCCACACCCACTGAGACCCTGTAACTCTCATTCCCCTTCCTTCACTCACTGGCAATCAGTAACTCTCATTCTCTTTCCACACTATCTGAAATTCAGTAACTCTCATTCCCTTCCCACGCTCACTGACAGTTAGTAACTCTCATTCCTCTTCCCACACTAACTGACAGTCAATAAATCCCATCCCCTTCCAACACTCACTGACAGTCAGTAACACTCATTCCCTTCCCACACTCACAAACAGTTAGTAACTCTCATTCCCTTCCCACACTCACTGACAGTCAGTAACTCTCATTCCCTTCTCACACTCAAAGTCAGAAACTCTCATACCCTTCCCACACTGTCTGACTGACAGAAACTCAAATTCCATTCCCACTGTCACTGACAGTCAGTAACTCTCATTCCCTTCCCACATTCACTGACAGTTAGTAACTCCCTTCCCCTTCCCACACTCAATGACTGTCAGTAACTCTCATTCCCTTCTCACACACACAGACAGTCACTAACTCTCATACCCTTCCCACACTGTCTGATTGAGAGAAACTCAAATTTCATTCCCACAGTCACTGGCAGTTTGTAACTTTCATTCCCTTCCCGAACTCACAGACAGACTGTAACTCTCATTCCCTTCCCACACACATTGACAGTTAGTAACTATCATTCGTTTCCCACACTCAGTGGCTGGCAGTAACTCACATTCTCTTCTCATACTCACAGACAGTCTGCAATTCTCATTCCCCTTCCCACGCTCACTGACAGTTAGTAACTATCATTCCCTCCCCACACTCAGTGACTGCCAGTAACTCTCATTCCCATCCCAAACTCACTGATAGTCAGTAACTCTCAATCCCTTCCCACTGACACTCAGTTAAACTCATTCCCTTCCCTCACTCACTGACAGTCGGTAACACTCATTCTCCTTCCAATTCTCACTGACACTCAGCAACTGTCGTTCCCTTCCCACACTCACTGACAGTCAGTAACTCTCATTCACTTCCCACACTCACTGTTAGTCAGTAAATCATCTTCCCTTCTCACACTCACTGACAGTCAGTAACTCTCATTACCCGTCCCACACGCACTGACCGACTGTAGCTCTCATTCCCTTCCCGCACTGTCTGACAGACTGAAACTCCAATTCCCTTCCCACACTCACTGACACTCAGTAACTCTCATTCCCACACACATCGACAGTCAGCAACTCTCATTCTTATCCCTCACTCACTGACAGTGAGTAACTGTCATTCCCTTCCCACACTCACTGACACTCAGTAAAACTCATTCCCTTCCCTCACTCACTGAAAGTCTGTAACCTCATTCCCTTCTTACACTCACTGACAGTCGGTATCTCTCATTCCCTTCCCACACCCACTGACAGTCAGTAACTTTCATTCCCTTTTCCACACTCACTGACAGTAACTCTCATTCCCTTCCCACACTCACTGACAGTAACTCTCATTCCCTTCCCACACTTACTGACAGTCTGTAACTCTCTTTCCTTTCCCAAACTCACTGACAGTCAGCAACTCTTATTCCCTTCCCACGGTCACGGACAGTCAGTAATTTCTTTCCCACACTCAATGACAGTCATTAACTCTCATTCCCTTCCCACCCACAATGACAGTCTGTAACTCTCATTCCCTTCCCACACTCACTGACAGTCTGTAACCCTCATTCCCTTCCTACACTCTCTGACAGTTAGTAACTCTCATTCCCCTTCCAACACTCACTGACGGTCCGTAAGCTCATTTCCCTTCACACTCTCACTGACAGTTAGTAACTCTCATTCCCTTCCCACACTCACAGACAGTCAGTAACCTAATTCCCTTCCCACAGTCACGGACTGACAGTTACTCTCATTCCCTTCCCTCACTCACTGATAGTCAATAACTCTCATCCATTTCTCACACTCACTGACAGTCAGTAACTCTCATTCCCCTTCCCACACACACTGGTAGTTAGTAACTATCATTCCCTTCCCACACTCAATGACAGTCAGTAACTCTCATTCCCTTCCCACACTCACTGACAGTCAGTAATTCTCATTTCCTTCCCACACCCACTGAGAGCCTGTTACTCTCATTCCCCTTCCCACACTCACTGACAATCAGTAACTCTCATTCTCTTTCCACACTATCTGAAAGTCAGTAACTCTCATTCGCTTCCCACTCTCACTGACAGTTAGTAACTCTCATTCCTCCTCCCACTCTAACTGACAGTCAATAAATCTCATTCCCTTCCCACACTCACTGACAGTCAGTAACACTCATTCCCTTCCCACACTCACTGACAGTAACTCTCATTCCCTTCCCATACTCACAGAAGTCAGAAACTCTCATACCATTCCCACACTGTCTGACTGACAGAAACTCAAATTCCATTCCCACTGTCACTGACAGTCAGTAACTCTCATTGCCTTCCCACACTCACTGACAGTCAGTAACTCTCATTCCCCTTCAAACGCACACTGACAGTTAGTAACTATCTCTCCCTTCCCACACTCAGTGACTGGCAGTAACTCTCATTCCCTTCTCACACTCACAGACAGTCAGCAACTCTCATTCCCCTTCCCACACTCACTGACACTCAGTAACTCTCATTCCCATCCCACACTCACTGACAGTCATTAACTCTCATTCCCTTCTCACACTCATAGACAGACAGTAACTCTCATTCTCCTTCCCACACTCACTGATAGTCAGTAACTCTCTTCCCCTTCCCACACTCAATGACTGTCAGTAACTCTCATTCCCTTCTCACAATCACAGTCACTAACTCTCATACCCTTCCCACACTGTCTGATTGACAGAAACTCAAATTTCATTCCCACAGTAACTGACAGTCAGTTACTCTCATTCCTTTCTCACACTCACTCACAGTCAGTAACTCTCATTCCCTACCCACCATCACAGACGGCCAGTAACTCGTTCCCTTCCGACACTCACAGACAGTAAGTAACTCTCATTCCCCTTCCCACACTCACTGACAGTCAGTAACTCTCAGTCCCCTTCCCACACTCACTGACAGACAGTAACTCTCATTCCCTCCCCACACTTACTGACAGTCAGTAACACTCATTCATTCCCCTTCCCACACGCCCTGACATTCAGTAACTCTCATTCCCATCCCACCCTCTCTGAAATTCGGTAACCTCATTCTCTTCCCACACTCACTGACAGTCGGTATCTCGCATTCCCTTCCCACACCCACTGACAGCCAGTAACTCTCATTCCCTTCCCACACTCACTGACAGTAACTCTCATTCCCTTCCCACACTCACTGACAGTAACTCTCATTCCCTTCCCACACTTACTGACAGTCTGTAACTCTATTTCCTTTCCCACACTCACTGACAGTCTGTAACTCTCATTCCCTTCCCACACTCACTGAGAGTAACTCTCATTCCTTTCCACACTCACTGAAAGTCAGCAACTCTTATTCCCTTCCCATGGTCACGGACAGTCAGTAATTTCCATCCCACACTCAATGACAGTCATTAACTCTCATTCCCTTCCCACACTCACTGACCGTCAGTAAATCACATTCCCCTTCCCACACTCTCTGACAGTCAGTAACTCTCATTCACTTCCCACACTCACAGACAGTCAGTATCTTCATTCACTTCCCTATCTCACTGACTGTCAGTGACTCTCATTGCCATCCCACACTCACTGACAGTCAGTAACTCTCATTCCATTTCCCACACTCACTGACAGTCAGTAACTCTCATTCCCTTCACACACTCACAGGCAGTCAGTAAATCTCATACCACTCCCACACTGTCTGATGGACAGAAACACTAATTCCATTCCCACAGTCACTGTCAGTCAATAACTCACATTTCCTTCACACATTCACTGACAGTCAGTAACTCTCATTCCCCTTCCAACACACCCTGACAGTTAGTAACTATCTCTCTCTTCCCACACTCAGTGACTGGCAGTAACTCTCATTCCCTTCTCAAACTCACAGACAGTCAGCAACTCTCATCCCCTTCCCACACTCACGGGCAATAAGTATCTCTCATTCCCATCCCATACTCACTGACAGTCATTAACTCTCATTCCCTTCTCACACTCATAGACAGACAGTAACTCTCATTCCCCTTCCCACACTCACTGACAGTTAGTAACTCTCTTCCCCTTCCCACACTCAATGACTGTCAGTAACTCTCATTCCCTTCTCACACTCACAGACTGTCACTAACTCTCATACCCTTCCCACACTGTCTGATTGACAGAAACTCAAATTTCATTCCCACAGTCACTGGCAGTTTGTAACTCTCATTCCCTTCCCGAACTCACAGACAGACTGTAACTCTCATTCCCTTCCCACACACATTGACAGTTAGTAACTATCATTCGTTTCCCACACTCACTGCCTGGCAGTAACTCTCATTCCCTTCTCACACTCACAGACAGTCTGCAATTCTCATTCCCCTTCCCAAACTCACTGCTAGTCAGTAACTCTCATTCTCTTCCCACACTCACTGACACTCAGTAAAACTCATTCCCTTCCCTCACTCACTGTTGGTCAGTAACTCTCATTCCCCTTCCCACACTCACTGACACTCAGTAAAACTCATTCCCTTCCCACACTCACTGATAGTCGGTAACACTCATTCCCCTTCCAATTCTCACTGACACTCAGCAACTGTCTTTCCCTTCTCACACTCACTGACAGTCTGTAACCTTCATTACCTTCCTACACTCTCTGACAGTTAGTAACTCTCATTCCCCTTCCGACACTCACTGACGGTCCATAAGCTCATTTCCCTTCCCACACTCACTGACAGTTAGTAACCTAATTCCCTTCCCACAGTCACGGACAGACAGTTACTCTCATTCCCTTCCCTCACTCACTGACAGTCAATAACTCTCATCCATTTCTCACACTCACTGACAGTCAGTAACTCTCATTCTCCTTCCCACACACACTGGCAGTTAGTAACTATCATTCCCTTCCCACACTCAATGACAGTCAGTAACTCTTATTCCCTTCCCACACTCATTGACAGTCAGTAATTCTCATTCCCTTCCCACACCCACTGAGACCCTGTAACTCTCATTCCCCTTCCTTCACTCACTGACAATCAGTAACTCTCATTCCCTTCCCACGCTCACTGACAGTTAGTAACTCTCATTTCTCTTCCCACACTAACCGACAGTCAATAAATCCCATCCCCTTCCCACACTCACTGACAGTCAGTAACACTCATTCCCTTCCCACACTCACAAACAGTTAGTAACTCTCATTCCCTTCCCACACTCACTGACAGTCAGTAACTCTCATTCCCTTCTCACACTCAAAGTCAGAAACTCTCATACCCTTCCCACACTGTCTGACTGACAGAAACTCAAATTCCATTCCCACTGTCACTGACAGTCAGTAACTCTCATTCCCTTCCCACATTCACTGACAGTTAGTAACTCCCTTCCCCTTCCCACACACAATGACTGTCAGTAACTCTCATTCCCTTCTCACACACACAGACAGTCACTAACTCTCATACCCTTCCCACACTGTCTGATTGAGAGAAACTCAAATTTCATTCCCACAGTCACTGGCAGTTTTTTTTTAATTTTCATTCCCTTCCCGAACTCACAGACAGACTGTAACTCTCATTCCCTTCCCACTCACATTGACAGTTAGTAACTATCATTCGTTTCCCACACTCAGTGGCTGGCAGTAACTCTCATTCTCTTCTCACACTCACAGACAGTTTGCAATTCTCATTCCCCTTCCCACGCTCACTGACAGTTAGTAACTATCATTCCCTCCCCACACTCAGTGACTGCCAGTAACTCTCATTCCCATCCCAAACTCACTGATAGTCAGTAACTCTCAATCCCTTCCCACTGACACTCAGTAAAACTCATTCCCTTCCCTCACTCACTGACAGTCGGTAACACTCATTCTCCTTCCAATTCTCACTGACACTCAGCAACTGTCGTTCCCTTCCCACACTCACTGACAGTCAGTAACTCTCATTCACTTCCCACACTCAGTGTTAGTCAGTAAATCATCTTCCCTTCTCACAATCATAGACAGTCAGTAACTCTCATTCCCCTTCCCACACTCACTGACAGTCAGTAACTCTCATTCCCCGTCCCACACTCACTGACCGACTGTAGCTCTCATTCCCTTCCCGCACTGTCTGACAGACTGAAACTCCAATTCCCTTCCCACACTCACTGACACTCAGTAACTCTCATTCCCACACACATCGACAGTCAGCAACTCTCATTCTTATCCCTCACTCACTGACAGTGAGTAACTCTCATTCCCATCCCACACTCACTGACACTCAGTAAAACTCATTCCCTTCCCTCACTCACTGAAAGTCTGTAACCTCATTCCCTTCTTACACTCACTGACAGTCGGTATCTCTCATTCCCTTCCCACACCCACTGACAGTCAGTAACTTTCATTCACTTTTCCACACTCACTGACAGTAACTCTCATTCCCTTCCCACACTCACTGACAGTAACTCTCATTCCCTTCCCACACTTACTGACAGTCTGTAGCTCTCTTTCCTTTCCCACACTCACTGACAGTCAGCAACTCTTATTCCCTTCCCACGGTCACGGACAGTCAGTAATTTCTTTCCCACACTCAATGACAGTCATTAACTCTCATTCCCTTTTCACACTCACAGACAGTCAGTAACTCTCTTTCCCTTCCCACACTCACTGACAGTCAGCAACTCTTATTCCTTTTCCACGGTCACGGACAGTCAGTAACTCTGATTCCCTTCCCACACTCACTGGCAGACAGTTACTCTCATTCCCTTCCCACACACATTGACAGTTAGTAACTATCATTCGTTTCCCACACCCAGTGGCTGGCAGTAACTCTCATTCCCTTCTCACACTCACAGACAGTCTGCAATTCTCATTCTCCTTCCCACACTCACTGACAGTTAGTAACTATCATTCCCTTCCCACACTCAGTGACTGGCAGTAACTGTCATTCTCATCCCAAACTCACTGATAGTCAATAATTCTCATTCCCTTCCCACACTCACTGACACTCAGTAAAACTCATTCCCTTCCCTCACTCACTGTTGGTCAGTAATTCCCATTCCCCTTCCCAAACTCACTGACAGTCTGTAACTCTTATTCCCGTTCCTACCCTCACTGACAGTCCGTAACCTCATTCACTTACCACACTCACAGGCAGTCAGTAACTCTCATTCCCTTCTCACACTCACAGAGAGTCTGCAATTCTCAATCCCCTTCCCACACTCACTGACAGTTAGCCACTATCATTCCCTTCCCACACTCAGTGACTGGCTGTAACTCTCATTCCCATCCCAAACTCACTGATAGTCAGTAACTCCCATTCCCCTTCCCAAACTCACTGACAGTCTGTAACTCTCATTCCTGTTCCTACCCTCACTGACAGTCCGTAACCTCATTCACTTCCCACACTCACAGGCAGTCAGTAACTCTCATTCCCTTCCCACTCTCACAGAGAGTCTGTAACTCTCATTCCCCTTCCCACACTCACAGACAGTCAGTAACTCTCATTTTGCTTCCCACACTCACTGACATTCAGTAATTCTCATTCCCTTCAAACACCCACTGAGAGCCTGTAACTCTCATTCCCCCTTCCCACACTCACTGACAGTTAGTAACTCCCATTCCCATCCCACACTCACTGACAGTCAGTAAATCTCATTCCTTTCTCACACTCACTCACAGTCAGTAACTCTCATTCCCTACCCACCATCAGAGACGGTCAGTAACTCGTTCCCTTCCGACACTCACAGACAGTCAGTAACTCTCATTCCCCTTCCCACACTCACTGACAGTCAGTAATTCTCATTCCCTTCAAACACCCACTGAGACCTTGTCACTCTCA
Source organism: Mobula birostris (assembly GCF_030028105.1). NCBI lineage: Eukaryota > Metazoa > Chordata > Chondrichthyes > Myliobatiformes > Myliobatidae > Mobula > Mobula birostris. The sequence continues at coordinate 81,925,162 of NC_092376.1, read as the reverse complement.
TTCCCCCTTCCCACACTCAGTGACAATCAGTAACTCCCACTACCGTTCTCACACTTACTGACAGTCAGTAAGTCTCATCCCCTTCCCACGCTCACTGACAGTGAGTAACTCTCAGTCTCTTTCCACACTATCTGAAAGTCAGTAACTCGCATTCCCCTTCCCACACTCACTGACAGTCAGTAACTTTCATTCCCTTCCCATATTCACTCACAGGCAGTAACTCTCATTCCCTCCCCACACTTACTGACAGTCAGTAACACTCATTCCCCTTCCCACACTCCCTGACAGTCAGTAACTCTCATTCCCCTTCCCACACTCACTGACAGGCAGTAACTCTCATTCTCTCCCCACACTCACTCACAGCCAGTAACTCTCATTCCCTACCCACCATCACAGACGGTCAGTAACTCGTTCCCTTCCGACAGTCACAGACAGTCAGTAACTCTCATTCCCCTCCCCACACTCACTGACAGTCAGTAACTCTCATTCCCCTTCCCACACTCACTGACAGTCAGTGACTCTCATTCCACTTCCCACACTCACTGACAGTCAGTAACTCTCATTCCCTTCTCACACTCACAGGCAGTCAGTAAATCTCATTCCCCTCCCACGCTGTCTGATGGACAGAAAGACTAATTCCATTCCCACAGTCACTGTCAGTCAGTAACTCTCATTCCCTTCCCACACTCATTGACAGTCTGTAACCCTCATTCCCTTCCTACACTCTCTGACAGTTAGTAACTCTCATTCCCCTTCCGACACTCACAGACAGTCAGTAACCTAATTCCCTTCCCACAGTCACGGACTGACAGTTACTCTCATTCCCTTCCCTCACTCACTGACAGTCAATAACTCTCATCCATTTCTCACACTCACTGACAGTCAGTAACTCTCATTCCCCTTACCACACACACTGGCAGTTAGTAACTATCATTCCCTTCCCACACTCACTGACAGTCAGTAATTCTCATTCCCTTCCCACACTCACTGACAGTATCTCTCATTCCCTTCCCATACTCACAGAAGTCAGAAACTCTCATACCCTTCCCACACTGTCTGACTGACAGAAACTCAAATTCCATTCCCACTGTCACTGACAGTCAGTAACTCTCATTCCCTTCCCACACTCACTGACAGTCAGTAACTCTCATTCCCCTTCCAACACACACTGACAGTTAGTAACTATCTCTCCCTTCCCACACTCAGTGACTGGCAGTAACTCTCATTCCCTTCTCACACTCACAGGCAGTCAGTAAATCTCATACCACTCCCACACTGTCTGATGGACAGAAACACTAATTCCATTCCCACAGTCACTGTCAGTCAGTAACTCACATTCCCTTCACACATTCACTGACAGTCAGTAACTCTCATTCCCCTTCCAACACACACTGACAGTTAGTAACTATCTCTCTCTTTCCACACTCAGTGACTGGCAGTAACTCTCATTCCCTTCTCAAACTCACAGACAGTCAGCAACTCTCATCCCCTTCCCGCACTCACAGGCAATCAGTAACTCTCATTCCCATCCCATACTCACTGACAGTCTTTAACTCTCATTCCCTTCTCACACTCATAGACAGACAGTAACTCTCATTCCCCTTCCCACACTCACTGACAGTTAGTAACTCTCTTCCCCTTCCCACACTCAATGACTGTCAGTAACTCTCATTCCCTTCTCACACTCACAGACTGTCACTAACTCTCATACCCTTCCCACACTGTCTGATTGACAGAAACTCAAATTTCATTTCCACAGTCACTGGCAGTTTGTAACTCTCATTCCCCTCCCGAACTCACAGACAGACTGTAACTCTCATTCCCTTCCCACACACATTGACAGTTAGTAACTATCATTCGTTTCCCACACTCAGTGGCTGGCAGTAACTCTCATTCCCTTCTCACACTCACAGACAGTCTGCAATTCTCATTCCCCTTCCCAAATTCACTGATAGTCAGTAACTCTCATTCCCTTCCCTCACTCACTGTTGGTCAGTAACTCTCATTCCCCTTCCCACACTCACTAACACTCAGTAAAACTCATTCCCTTCCCACACTCACTGATAGTCGGTAACACTCATTCCCCTTCCAATTCTCACTGACACTCAGCAACTGTCTTTCCCTTCTCACACTCACTGACAGTCTGTAACCCTCATTACCTTCCTACACTCTCTGACAGTTAGTAACTCTCATTCCCCTTCCGACACTCACTGACGGTCCGTGAGCTCATTTCCCTTCCCACACTCACTGACAGTTAGTAACCTAATTCCCTTCCCACAGTCACGGACAGACAGTTACTCTCATTCCCTTCCCTCACTCACTGACAGTCAATAACTCTCATCCATTTCTCACACTCACTGACAGTCAGTAACTCTCATTCCCCTTCCCACACACACTGGCAGTTAGTAACTATCATTCCCTTCCCACACTCAATGACAGTCAGTAACTCTTATTCCCTTCCCACACTCATTGACAGTCAGTAATTCTCATTCCCTTCCCACACCCACTGAGACACTGTAACTCTCATTCCCCTTCCCACACTCACTGACAATCAGTATATCTCATTCTCTTTCCACACTATCTGAAAGTCAGTAACTCTCATTCCCTTCCCACTCTCACTGACAGTTAGTAACTCTCATTCCTCTTCCCACACTAACTGACAGTCAATAAATCCCATCCCCTTCCCACACTCACTGACAGTCAGTAACACTCATTCCCTTCCCACACTCACAAACAGTTAGTAACTCTCATTCCCTTCCCACACTCACTGACAGTCAGTAACTCTCATTCCCTTCTCACACTCACAGTCAGAAACTCTCATACCCTTCCCACACTGTCTGACTGACAGAAACTCAAATTCCATTCCCACTGACACTGACAGTCAGTAACTCTCATTCCCTTCCCAGATTCACTGACAGTTATTAACTCTCTTCCCTTTCCCACACTCAATGACTGTCAGTAACTCTCATTCCCTTCTCACACACAGAGACAGTCACTAACTCTCATACCCTTCCCACACTATCTGATTGAGAGAAACTCAAATTTCATTCCCACAGTCACTGGCAGTTTGTAACTCTCATTCCCTTCCCGAACTCACAGACAGACTGTAACTCTCATTCCCATCCCACACACATTGACAGTTAGTAACTATCATTTGTTTCCCACACTCAGTGGCTGGCAGTAACTCTCATTCTCTTCTCACACTCACAGGCAGTCAGTAAATTTCATTCCCCTCCCACACTGTCTGATGGACAGAAAGACTAATTCCATTCCCACAGACACTGTCAGTCAGCAACACTCATTCCCTTCCCACCCACATTGACAGTCAGTAACTCTCATTCCCTTCCCACACTCACTGACAGTCTGTAACCCTCATTCCCTTCCTACACTCTCTGACAGTTAGTAACTCTCATTCCCCTTCCGACACTCACTGACGGTCCATAAGCTCATTTCCCTTCCCACTCTCACTGACAGTTAGTAATTCTCATTCCCTTCCCACACTCACAGACAGTCAGTAACCTAATTCCCTTCCCACAGTCACGGACTGACAGTTACTCTCATTCCCTTCCCTCACTCACTGACAGTCAACAACTCTCATCCATTTCTCACACTCACTGACAGTCAGTAACTCTCATTCCCCTTACCACACACACTGGCAGTTAGTAACTATCATTCCCTTCCCACACTCACTGACAGTCAGTAACTCTCATTCCATTTCCCACACTCACTGACAGTCAGTAACTCTCATTCCCCTTCCCACACTCACTGACAAACAGTAACTCTCATTCTCTTTCCACACTATCTGAAAGTCAGTAACTCTCATTCGCTTCCCACTCTCACTGACAGTTAGTAACTCTCATTCCTCTTCCCACTCTAACTGACAGTCAATAAATCCCATTCCCTTCCGACACTCACTGACAGTCAGTAACACTCATTCCCTTCCCACACTCACTGACAGTAACTCTCATTCCCTTCCCATACTCACAGAAGTCAGAAACTCTCATGCCCTTCCCACACTGTCTGACTGACAGAAACTCAAATTCCATTCACACTGTCACTGACAGTCAGTAACTTTCATTCCCTTCCCACACTCACTGACAGTCAGTAACTCTCATTCCCCTTCCAACACACACTGACAGTTAGTAACTATCTCTCCCTTCCCACACTCAGTGACTGGCAGTAACTCTCATTCCCTTCTCACACTCACTGACACTCAGTAACTCTCATTCCCATCCCACACTCACTGACAGTCATTAACTCTCATTCCCTTCTCACACTCATAGACAGACAGTAACTCTCATTCCCCTTCCCACACTCACTGATAGTTAGTAACTCTCTTTCCCTTCCCACACTCAATGACTGTCAGTAACTCTCATTCCCTTCTCACAATCACAGACAGTCACTAACTCTCATACCCTTCCCACACTGTCTGATTGACAGAAACTCAAATTTCATTCCCACAGTCACTGACAGTCAGTAACACTCATTCCCTTCCCACACTCACAAACAGTTAGTAACTCTCATTCCCTTCCCACACTCACTGACAGTCAGTAACTCTCATTCCCTTCTCACACTCACAGTCAGAAACTCTCATACCCTTCCCACACTGTCTGACTGACAGAAACTCAAATTCCATTCCCACTGTCACTGACAGTCAGTAACTCTCATTCCCTTCCCACATTCACTGACAGTTATTAACTCTCTTCCCCTTCCCACACTCAATGACTGTCAGTAACTCTCATTCCCTTCTCACACACACAAACAGTCACTAACTCTCATACCCTTCCCACACTATCTGATTGAGAGAAACTCAAATTTCATTCCCACAGTCACTGGCAGTTTGTATCTCTCATTCCCTTCCCGAACTCACAGACAGACTGTAACTCTCATTCCCTTCCCACACACATTGACAGTTAGTAACTATCATTCGTTTCCCACACTCAGTGGCTGGCAGTAACTCTCATTCTCTTCTCACACTCACAGACAGTCTGCAATTCTCATTCCCCTTCCCACGCTCACTGACAGTTAGTAACTATCATTCCCTTCCCACACTCAGTGACTGGCAGTAACTCTCATTCCCATCCCAAACTCACTGATAGTCAGTAACTCTCAATCCCTTCCCACTGACACTCAGTAAAACTCATTCCCTTCCCTCACTCACTGACAGTCGGTAACACTCATTCTCCTTCCAATTCTCACTGACACTCAGCAACTGTCTTTCCCTTCCCACACTCACTGACAGTCAGTAACTCTCATTCACTTCCCACACTCACTGTTAGTCAGTAAATCATCTTCCCTTCTCACAATCATAGACAGTCAGTAACTCTCATTCCCCTTCCCACACTCACTGACAGTCAGTAACTCTCATTCCCCGTCCCACACTCACTGACCGACTGTAGCTCTCATTCCCTTCCCGCACTGTCTGACAGACTGAAACTCCAATTCCCTTCCCACACTCACTGACACTCAGTAACTCTCATTCCCACACACATCGACAGTCAGTAACTCTCATTCTCTTCCCTCACTCACTGACAGTGAGTAAAACTCATTCCCTTCCCTCACTCACTGAAAGTCTGTAACCTCATTCCCTTCTTACAATCACTGACAGTCGGTATCTCTCATTCCCTTCCCACACCCACTGACAGTCAGTAACTTTCATTCCCTTTTCCACACTCACTGACAGTAACACTCATTCCCTTCCCACACTCACTGACAGTAACTCTCATTCCCTTCCCACACTCACTGACAGTCATTAACTCTCATTCCCTTCCCACACTGACTGATAATCAGTAACTCTTATTCCCTTCCTTCACTCACTGACAGTCAGTATCTTCATTCACTTCCCTATCTCACTGACTGTCAGTAACTCTCATTGACATCCCACACTCACTGACAGTCAGTAACTCTCATTCCACTTCCCACACTCACTGACAGTCAGTAACTCTCATTCCCTTCTCACACTCACAGGCAGTCAGTAAATCTCATTCCCCTCCCACACTGTCTGATGGACAGAAAGACTAATTCCATTCCCACAGTCACTGCCAGTCAGCAACTCTCATTCCCTTCCCACCCACATTGACAGTCAGTAACTCTCATTCCCTTCCCACACTCACGGACACTCTGTAACCCTCATACCCTTCCTACACTCTCTGACAGTTAGTAACTCTCATTCCCCTTCCGACACTCACTGACGGTCCGTAAGCTCATTTCCCTTCCCACTCTCACTGACAGTTAGTAACTCTCATTCCCCTCCCACACTCACAGACAGTCAATAACTCTCATCCATTTCTCACACTCACTGACAGTCAGTAACTCTCATTCCCCTTCCCACACACACTGGCAGTTAGTAACTATCATTCCCTTTACACACTCAATGACAGTCAGTAATTCTCATTCCCTTCCCACACTCACTGTCAGTCAGTAATTCTCATTCCCTTCCCACACCCACTGAGAGCCTGTTACTCTCATTCCCCTTCCCACACTCACTGACAATCAGTAACTCTCATTCTCTTTCCACACTATCTGAAAGTCAGTAACTCTCATTCGCTTCCCACTCTCACTGACAGTTAGTAACTCTCATTCCTCTTCCCACTCTAACTGACAGTCAATAAATGCCATTCCCTTCCCACACTCACTGACAGTCAGTAACACTCATTCCCTTCCCACACTCACTGACAGTAACTCTCATTCCCTTCCCATACTCACAGAAGTCAGAAACTCTCATACCCTTCCCACACTGTCTGACTGACAGAAACTCAAATTCCATTCCCACTGTCACTGACAGTCAGTAACTCTCATTCGCTTCCCACACTCACTGACAGTCAGTAACTCTCATTCCCCTTCCAACACACACTGACAGTTAGTAACTATCTCTCCCTTCCCACACTCAGTGACTGGCAGTAACCCTCTTTCCCTTCTCACACTCACTGACACTCAGTAACTCTCATTCCCATCCCACACTCACTGACAGTCATTAACTCTCATTCCCTTCTCACACTCATAGACAGACAGTAACTCTCATTCCCCTTCCCACACTCACTGATAGTTAGTAACTCTCTTTCCCTTCCCACACTCAATGACTTTCAGTAACTCTCATTCCCTTCTCACAATCACAGACAGTCACTAACTCTCATACCCTTCCCACACTGTCTGATTGACAGAAACTTAAATTTCATTCCCACAGTCACTGACAGTCAGTAACTCTCATTCCTTTCTCACACTCACTCACAGTCAGTAACTCTCATTCCCCTTCCAACACACACTGACAGTTAGTAACTATCTCTCCCTTCCCACACTCAGTGACTGGCAGTAACCCTCTTTCCCTTCTCACACTCACTGACACTCAGTAACTCTCATTCCCATCCCACACTCACTGACAGTCATTAACTCTCATTCCCTTCTCACACTCATAGACAGACAGTAACTCTCATTCCCCTTCCCACACTCACTGATAGTTAGTAACTCTCTTTCCCTTCCCACACTCAATGACTTTCAGTAACTCTCATTCCCTTCTCACAATCACAGACAGTCACTAACTCTCATACCCTTCCCACACTGTCTGATTGACAGAAACTTAAATTTCATTCCCACAGTCACTGACAGTCAGTAACTCTCATTCCTTTCTCACACTCACTCACAGTCAGTAACTCTCATTCCCGACCCACCATCACAGACGGTCAGTAACTCATTCCCTTCCGACACTCACAGACAGTAAGAAACTCTCATTCCCCTTCCCACACTCACTGACAGTCAGCAACTCTCATTCCCCTTCCCACACTCACTGACAGACAGTAACTCTCATTCCCTCCCCACACTTACTGACAGTCAGTAACACTCATTCCCCTTCCCACACGCTCTGACAGTCAGTAACTCTCATTCCCATCCCACCCTCACTGAAATTCGGTAACCTCATTCTCTTCCCACACTCACTGACAGTCGGTATCTCGCATTCCCTTCCCACACCCACTGACAGTCAGTAACTCTCATTCCCTTCCCACACTCACTGACAGTAACTCTCATTCCCTTCCAACACTTACTGACAGTCTGTAACTCTATTTCCTTTCCCACACTCACTGACAGTAACTCTCATTCCTTTCCACACTCACTGACAGCCAGCAACTCTTATTCCCTTCCCATGGTCACGGACTGTCAGTAATTTCCATCCCACACTCAATGACAGTCATTAACTCTCATTCCCTTCCCACACTCACTGACCGTCAGTAAATCACATTCCCCTTCCCACACTCTCTGACAGTCAGTAACTCTCATTCACTTCCCACACTCACAGACAGTCAGTATCTTCATTCACTTCCCTATCTCACTGACTGTCAGTAACTCTCATTGCCATCCCACACTCACTGACAGTCAGTAACTCTCATTCCATTTCCCACACTCACTGACAGTCAGTAACTCTCATTCCCTTCTCACACTCACAGGCAGTCAGTAAATCTCATACCACTCCCACACTGTCTGATGGACAGAAACACTAATTCCATTCCCACAGTCAATGTCAGTCACTAACTCACATTCCCTTCACACATTCACTGACAGCCAGTAACTCTCATTCCCCTTCCAACACACACTGACAGTTAGTAACTATCTCTCTCTTCCCACACTCAGTGACTGGCAGTAACTCTCATTCCCTTCTCAAACTCACAGACAGTCAGCAACTCTCATCCCCTTCCCACACTCACGGGCAATCAGTAACTCTCATTCCCATCCCATACTCACTGACAGTCTTTAACTCTCATTCCCTTCTCACACTCATAGACAGACAGTAACTCTCATTCCCCTTCCCACACTCACTGACAGTTAGTAACTCTCTTCCCCTTCCCACACTCAATGACTGTCAGTAACTCTCATTCCCTTCTCACACTCACAGACTGTCACTAACTCTCATACCCTTCCCACACTGTCTGATTGACAGAAACTCAAATTTCATTCCCACAGTCACTGGCAGTTTGTAACTCTCATTCCCTTCCCGAACTCACAGACAGACTGTAACTCTCATTCCCTTCCCACACACATTGACAGTTAGTAACTATCATTCGTTTCCCACACTCACTGGCTGGCAGTAACTCTCATTCCCTTCTCACACTCACAGACAGTCTGCAATTCTCATTCCCCTTCCCAAATTCACTGATAGTCAGTAACTCTCATTGCCATCCCACACTCACTGACAGTCAGTAACTCTCATTCCACTTCCCACACTCACTGACAGTCAGTAACTCTCATTCCCTTCTCACACTCACAGGCAGTCAGTAAATCTCATTCCCCTCCCACACTGTCTGATGGACAGAAAGACTAATTCCATTCCCACAGTCACTGTCAGTCAGCAATTCTCATTCCCTTCCCACCCACATTGACAGTCAGTAACTCTCATTCCCTTCCCACACTCACTGACAGTCTGTAACCCTCATTCCCTTCCTACACTCTCTGACAGTTAGTAACTCTCATTCCCCTTCCGACACTCACTGACGGTCCGTAAGCTCATTTCCCTTCCTACACTCACTGACAGTTAGTAACCTAATTCCCTTCCCACAGTCACGGACAGACAGTTACTCTCATTCCCTTCCCTCACTCACTGACAGTCAATAACTCTCATCCATTTCTCACACTCACTGACAGTCAGTAATTCTCATTCCCCTTCCCACACACACTGGCAGTTAGTAACTATCATTCCCTTCCCACACTCAATGACAGTCAGTAACTCTTATTCCCTTCCCACACTCATTGACAGTCAGTAATTCTCATTCCCTTCCCACACCCACTGAGACCCTGTAACTCTCATTCCCCTTCCCACACTCACTGACAATCAGTAACTCTCATTCTCTTTCCACACTATCTGAAAGTCAATAACTCTCATTCCCTTCCCATTCTCACTGACAGTCAGTAACTCTCATTCCTTTCTCACACTCACTCACAGTCAGTAACTCTCATTCCCCTTCCAACACACACTGACAGTTAGTAACTATCTCTCCCTTCCCACACTCAGTGACTGGCAGTAACCCTCTTTCCCTTCTCACACTCACTGACACTCAGTAACTCTCATTCCCATCCCACACTCACTGACAGTCATTAACTCTCATTCCCTTCTCACACTCATAGACAGACAGTAACTCTCATTCCCCTTCCCACACTCACTGATAGTTAGTAACTCTCTTTCCCTTCCCACACTCAATGACTTTCAGTAACTCTCATTCCCTTCTCACAATCACAGACAGTCACTAACTCTCATACCCTTCCCACACTGTCTGATTGACAGAAACTTAAATTTCATTCCCACAGTCACTGACAGTCAGTAACTCTCATTCCTTTCTCACACTCACTCACAGTCAGTAACTCTCATTCCCGACCCACCATCACAGACGGTCAGTAACTCATTCCCTTCCGACACTCACAGACAGTAAGAAACTCTCATTCCCCTTCCCACACTCACTGACAGTCAGCAACTCTCATTCCCCTTCCCACACTCACTGACAGACAGTAACTCTCATTCCCTCCCCACACTTACTGACAGTCAGTAACACTCATTCCCCTTCCCACACGCTCTGACAGTCAGTAACTCTCATTCCCATCCCACCCTCACTGAAATTCGGTAACCTCATTCTCTTCCCACACTCACTGACAGTCGGTATCTCGCATTCCCTTCCCACACCCACTGACAGTCAGTAACTCTCATTCCCTTCCCACACTCACTGACAGTAACTCTCATTCCCTTCCAACACTTACTGACAGTCTGTAACTCTATTTCCTTTCCCACACTCACTGACAGTAACTCTCATTCCTTTCCACACTCACTGACAGCCAGCAACTCTTATTCCCTTCCCATGGTCACGGACTGTCAGTAATTTCCATCCCACACTCAATGACAGTCATTAACTCTCATTCCCTTCCCACACTCACTGACCGTCAGTAAATCACATTCCCCTTCCCACACTCTCTGACAGTCAGTAACTCTCATTCACTTCCCACACTCACAGACAGTCAGTATCTTCATTCACTTCCCTATCTCACTGACTGTCAGTAACTCTCATTGCCATCCCACACTCACTGACAGTCAGTAACTCTCATTCCATTTCCCACACTCACTGACAGTCAGTAACTCTCATTCCCTTCTCACACTCACAGGCAGTCAGTAAATCTCATACCACTCCCACACTGTCTGATGGACAGAAACACTAATTCCATTCCCACAGTCAATGTCAGTCACTAACTCACATTCCCTTCACACATTCACTGACAGCCAGTAACTCTCATTCCCCTTCCAACACACACTGACAGTTAGTAACTATCTCTCTCTTCCCACACTCAGTGACTGGCAGTAACTCTCATTCCCCTCTCAAACTCACAGACAGTCAGCAACTCTCATCCCCTTCCCACACTCACGGGCAATCAGTAACTCTCATTCCCATCCCATACTCACTGACAGTCTTTAACTCTCATTCCCTTCTCACACTCATAGACAGACAGTAACTCTCATTCCCCTTCCCACACTCACTGACAGTTAGTAACTCTCTTCCCCTTCCCACACTCAATGACTGTCAGTAACTCTCATTCCCTTCTCACACTCACAGACTGTCACTAACTCTCATACCCTTCCCACACTGTCTGATTGACAGAAACTCAAATTTCATTCCCACAGTCACTGGCAGTTTGTAACTCTCATTCCCTTCCCGAACTCACAGACAGACTGTAACTCTCATTCCCTTCCCACACACATTGACAGTTAGTAACTATCATTCGTTTCCCACACTCACTGGCTGGCAGTAACTCTCATTCCCTTCTCACACTCACAGACAGTCTGCAATTCTCATTCCCCTTCCCAAATTCACTGATAGTCAGTAACTCTCATTGCCATCCCACACTCACTGACAGTCAGTAACTCTCATTCCACTTCCCACACTCACTGACAGTCAGTAACTCTCATTCCCTTCTCACACTCACAGGCAGTCAGTAAATCTCATTCCCCTCCCACACTGTCTGATGGACAGAAAGACTAATTCCATTCCCACAGTCACTGTCAGTCAGCAATTCTCATTCCCTTCCCACCCACATTGACAGTCAGTAACTCTCATTCCCTTCCCACACTCACTGACAGTCTGTAACCCTCATTCCCTTCCTACACTCTCTGACAGTTAGTAACTCTCATTCCCCTTCCGACACTCACTGACGGTCCGTAAGCTCATTTCCCTTCCTACACTCACTGACAGTTAGTAACCTAATTCCCTTCCCACAGTCACGGACAGACAGTTACTCTCATTCCCTTCCCTCACTCACTGACAGTCAATAACTCTCATCCATTTCTCACACTCACTGACAGTCAGTAATTCTCATTCCCCTTCCCACACACACTGGCAGTTAGTAACTATCATTCCCTTCCCACACTCAATGACAGTCAGTAACTCTTATTCCCTTCCCACACTCATTGACAGTCAGTAATTCTCATTCCCTTCCCACACCCACTGAGACCCTGTAACTCTCATTCCCCTTCCCACACTCACTGACAATCAGTAACTCTCATTCTCTTTCCACACTATCTGAAAGTCAATAACTCTCATTCCCTTCCCATTCTCACTGACAGTTAGTAACTCTCATTCCTCTTCCCACACTAACTGACAGACAATAAATCCCATCCCCTTCCCTCACTCACTGACAGTCAGTAACACTCATTCCCTTCCTACACTCACAAACAGTTAGTAACTCTCATTCCCTTCCCACACTCACTGACAGTCAGTAACTCTCATTCCCTTCTCACACTCACAGTCAGAAACTCTCATACCCATCCCACACTGTCTGACTGACAGAAACTCAAATTCCATTCCCACTGTCACTGACAGTCAGTAACTCTCATTCCCTTCCCACATTCACTGACAGTTATTAACTCTCTTCCCCTTCCCACACTCAATGACTGTCAGTAACTCTCATTCCCTTCTCACACACACAGACAGTCACTAACTCTCATACCCTTCCCACACTGTCTGATTGAGAGAAACTCAAATTTCATTCCCTCAGTCACTGGCAGTTTGTAACTCTCATTCCCTTCCCGAACTCACAGACAGACTGTAACTCTCATTCCCTTCCCACACACATTGACAGTTAGTAACTATCATTCGTTTCCCACACTCAGTGGCTGGCAGTAACCCTCATTCTCTTCTCACACTCACAGACAGTCTGCAATTCTCATTCCCCTTCCCACGCTCACTGACAGTTAGTAACTATCATTCCCTTCCCACACTCAGTGACTGGCAGTAACTCTCATTCCCATCCCAAACTCACTGATAGTCAGTAACTCTCAATCCCTTCCCACTGACACTCAGTAAAACTCATTCCCTTCCCTCACTCACTAGCAGTCGGTAACACTCATTCTCCTTCCAATTCTCACTGACACTCAGCAACTGTCTTTCCCTTCCCACACTCACTGACAGTCAGTAACTCTCATTCACTTCCCACACTCACTGTTAGTCAGTAAATCATCTTCCCTTCTCACAATCATAGACAGTCAGTAACTCTCATTCCCCTTCCCACACTCACTGACAGTCAGTAACTCTCATTCCCCGTCCCACACTCACTGACCGACTGTAGCTCTCATTCCCTTCCCGCACTGTCTGACAGACTGAAACTCCAATTCCCTTCCCACACTCACTGACACTCAGTAACTCTCATTCCCACACACATCGACAGTCAGTAACTCTCATTCTCTTCCCTCACTCACTGACAGTGAGTAACTCTCATTCCCTTCCCACACTCACTGACACTCTGTAAAACTCATTCCCTTCCCTCACTCACTGAAAGTCTGTAACCTCATTCCCTTCTTACACTCACTGACAGTCGGTATCTCTCATTCCCTTCCCACACCCACTGACAGTAACTCTCATTCCCTTCCCACACTCACTGACAGTAACTCTCATTCCCTTCCCACACTTACTGACAGTCTGTAACTCTCTTTCCTTTCCCACACTCACTGACAGTCAGCTACTCTTATTCCCTTCCCACGGTCACGGACAGTCAGTAATTTCTTTCCCACACTCAATGACAGTCATTAACTCTCATTCCCTTCCCACACCCACTGACAATCAGTTACTCTCATTCCCTTCCCACACTCACTGACAGTCAGTAACTCTCATTCCCTTCCCACACTCACTGACAGTCAGTAACTCTCATTCCCTTCCCACACTCACTGACAGTCAGTTACTCTTATTCCCTTCCCACACTCACTAACAGTCAGTTACTCTCATTCCCTTTTCACACTCACAGACAGTCAGTAACTCTCGTTCCCTTCCCACACTCACTGACAGTCAGCAACTCTTATTCCTTTTCCACGGTCACGGACAGTCAGTAACTCTGATTCCCTTCCCACACTCACTGGCAGTCAGTTACTCTCATTCCCTTCTCACACTCAGTGACAGTAGTAAATCTGACGACTTCCGCTTCTCAAATAGGTGCCCACAATCCATCCTTGAGAGCCATGAACATAAGAGGGTACAGAAGAACTTTAATTTACATGTTCCTTCCTCATTCTACAGCAGCTCAGATACTCACACCATGAAGAAAATATGCAGATTATAGAGAATAGACAATAGACAATAGGTGCAGGAGTAGGCTTTTCAGCTCTTTGTACCAGCACCGCCATTCACTGTGATCATGGCTGATCATCCACAATCAGTACCCCGTTCCTGCCTTCTCCCCATATCCCTTGACTCTGCTATTATTAAGAGCTCTATCTAACTCTTTCTCGAAAGTATCCAGAGAATTGGCCTGCGCTGCCTTCTGAGGCAGAGCATTCCACAGATCCACAACTCTCAGAGTGAAAAACTTTTTCTCAACTCATTGGAGATTGGAGGAAGGTCTGTGGGAAGACTCTGGCATTGGTAAGCTGCAGTCCGAGAAATAGTTCAAGAGATCTATTGTTTTGGCCTGCTGTAGGGTAATTCTATATAAGAGGTCATGGTTGAAGAGATCATTCTCATGATAAGGGTTGTTGAGTTGAACAGTGGACTGAAGTCAGACTGAAGTCATGAGCTGACGAGAAGCAAGGAGTCCATCACTCACACATCACAAGAGTGTATGCAAAATCAGGAGGATTTCTCTGGAGTGACACGCTGTTCTCAACATCCACAGGCAACGACTTGGCAACACGTTGGCTGAAAGAACTACTTCTCATTTCCTTGAACATCAAAGTCTTAATTTCACTGTAGAGGCTGAAGCCAAATTCATCAGAGCTTTTTGAAGCAGGTCCATCTCCAGTGTGAAGGAAATCAATGAGGTTCTGTAGGATCAGAGAGGTAGCCCACTAAATTTCACCATAGCCATCAGGTCAAGCAAATCAGTGAAAAGTAAAAGAGGTAAGATTTTACACTGAAGCAGGGTATCCAACTTGAGACACTATCTTGGTTTCTCTTCCCAAAGGTGTTGTCTGATCCACAGCTATCTCAGACTGTGTCCCATGGATGGAAAGATTCAAATCAAAATAGTGAAAAGGTCAAAATTGTGTTAAGTTTTAGGTCTTAATATCTACCTTTAAATCTCTACTCAAATCCATGCAGATAAACAAAGTGATAACAAATTGTTTTGCGTGGCACAGTATATAAACTTTTTATGCATTGAGACTGTAAGCTATTGATGCAGAGTGTATGTCTGACATTGTTATGCTGTTTTAAAGCAGGCAGCTCTCAGGACTCCCTTATCCAATTGGGCCAAAGCATGAACATATAGTACACTAAGATGCAGAGAGAAGAGGATATCCTTGTCAAAAGACACACAACATCCGTACTGTTACCAAGGTTAATATTCTTGTAATTAAGGAGTCAGCACTTATCTATTATGCCTCAGCATGACTTTAATCTAACTGTAATTGAAACGTTATTACGTCACATCTCATTGCTTGCCACTTCATTTATGGTAGAGACCCTGGTAACAAATCTCTTAAGCAAGTTGATTTACAAGGCTTTTTAATTAATGGAAGAAATGGTCTGCCATAAGGGGATTGATCCTGTCTGAGGCTGAATTATACAATCAGCAGGTAGCCAACTTGATACGAATCCAGTCTGCCACTGTAAGCAGTAATCGCAGAGGGTGACAAGAGTTTTGGCATCACATTGAGGTAAATAATGCATTCTGTACATTCTGGTCATGTTTGTACTTCACTTTGTATGCCCAACACAGAGATTCTGGGGGTTTTGCCAGAGCCTGCACATTCGGAAAGGCTAATCACTCTCTGGATGATGTGGCTCGGTGATTTCAGCATCTTTCAGAGGAAGCTTGTACTCAAGTAGTCAACAGCTAGAAATTAGAAGGATACAATGGAATCTTTCTGGTATACTCTAAGCCTTCCTACCTGTAACATGAAGATCATAACTGTAGTTGATGAACAATGGGGCTCCGTGCAGCAATCCAATTTGTTCCTTTTGGTGGGTGCTGACGGGATTCACAGAGTAAGGACTCTCTTCTGTGCTGTTTGCCACTGAGCTCTTCCTTTTACAGCTGTGCTGCCTCGATCATGCACTGAAATCTCATTTGGAGTAGACTATTCAGAGTTCCTAATGCTAACACGGACTTCATTTATACCAGCACTTGGCTGTAGGGGCTGGAGACAAAAACTAAGAGGATGGGGAACTCATCCATGTTCCATAAGACCTATTCACCAGAACAGTACCATTCCATAAGGAGACTGACAGTTATGACTGCTATGTAATGGAGGTGTTGTCCAAATTCCAGGACACCTGGTAATGACCATGAGCAAATTCCTCTGATGACCAATAGAACTTGATATGTTGAGTCAACGGAAGCCCCTGTAATTCAAGGTTATGGATGGGAAACCACAGGACTGCACAATTACAGCCTACTGTGACTTTAATCTTGAGTAGTCTGACAATGCCAGGAAATCCCTGCTCACCCTGCCCCACACAGTTTGTTAAAGTATTTTACTAAAGTACAAAAAGTCCAAACAGTTTTGGAAGCTCTGAAGTCGAGTGTGGCAATGGAGTTTAATTTAATCTCAAGTTCAATGGGAAAAGTCCTGTTGGGATGGATGTAAGCCTCAAGGGGCTGCAGAAGCTCAGTCAGCACTGTGATGACCAACCTAGTAAACTTGAGCATCCATCGACATTACCCATCGCAGAAACTGAGTTAGATCAGGACTCTGGAAATGCAAGATAGATATGTAGTCTCCTCTGAACATGGTCTGTTCGGCAATGTACACCAGCCTACCTTACTCTGTTTCAGATACAAAGGATGAATCAAGCTGCCATTTTATGTCTGAGCAGTGGCTGAGCCTCGGGCATTGGATCCTGGAATAGCTTTTCCCTGAAGTACATATAGAGTTGCACAGCACAAAATGGGTGTTCTGCCCCATCATGTCCATGCCACCATTTTTGCCCGTCTACGCTAGTCTCTGTTACCTATTTTAGGACCATTATCCTGTGTCTTGCCTGTTTAAGTATTAATCTAAATCTCTCTTAAATTTAGTATTAAAAATTATTAAACACATGATATTTAAAGTGAAAGATTTTAAATCATATATCAACAGAGCCATAAAATCTGATGGGTCTGGAAATGGTGAGTGAGCAGCAAAGCTTGAAGTAATATGACCAAATTTCACCTTGTGAGGCTTGACAAAAGTATTGCACAAGTATTGATTTCACTGGGCCATGTATGTGGAAGTCACACAAATGGTATAGCAATGTGGATTGTCTTGAAAAGATTAACTTATAAGTTTTACTCCAGAAAAAAGGGCTTTTCAGTTACACAACACAAAAATGACAATTGAATTTCCATGAAATTCATTCTAATTATTAAAGAATCTCGGTCATGACACAGTTGGTACAAGCAACACACATCAAAGTTGCTGGTGAACGCAGCAGGCCAGGCAGCATCTCTAAGAAGAGGTACAGTCGACGTTTCGGGCCGAGACCCTTCGTCAGGTCTCAGCCCGAAACGTCGACTGTATCTCTTCCCAGAGATGCTGCCTGGCCTGCTGCGTTCACCAGCAACTTTGATGTGTGTTGCTTGAATTTCCAGCATCTGCAGAATTCCTCGTGTTTACAGTTGGTACAAATTCATCTTTGGTCATGGGTGTTAAAGTTTGTGTTTTGAATCTTGGTTTGCCTGGACTGAATATGAAAGCAAGTTTACTATGTAGCTACAATTGCATTGCATACCTAGCATTACAAATCAAGGACAAATTTCCGCACCTTAATCTTAAGTTTGTGGGTTCATGCTTTAAATTCCACATCTCATTTGTAAGCACAAAAGACTTGTACTGCACTACAATTGACAGTGAGAGCTGGGTTGGCAGAGATGCCATCTTTTGCATTAAATGTTAAACCGTTCTCGCAAGTGGACATATTTCCCGTAGTTATAACATAAAGCGAGTGTGGGAGGTACTCACTATCTTGGATGAAATTTATGCTTAGTCAACATTTCCAAGAGCCAATTATATTATCATTATCCATGTTGTATTTCTGAGAGTTTGCCATGCACCATTCACCTGCTGTGCATCCCACTCAAAAACAAACTTTATACTTCAAGATAATTGTAAAGTGTAAAGCACTTTGTGACAATTCAAGGATGTGAAAGGCATGATATCAATGCAAACTCTTGTTATTTATAGCCTTCGTAATGTTACAGCAAACATACATAGAACAATGGTAAATAAAAGTTTGATTCACAGTAAGTACCAGCAAAATATTTGTATTTTTGATATCTTTTTCCCTTTTCAGGGTGTTTTGGGTTTCTTTTGAAGACCCTGACCTGGAGTTACAGTCTGACTTCAGTTCTCTGCAGGAATGGGACTCACTCTCAGGGACTCATGATCGGCCACTTTTTGATATCCCAAGGACACGGCCTGGAAGGTGAGCTTGCCTTCAGGGTCCCAGATTTTCGTGTCTCTGGAGACGTGCTGATTCTAGGCTGGTGCCCTAGATTGAAGCGTTGTGGGAGAACATGGAACATCGGGAGCAGTGGGTAAGCTGCCATGGGCTGTGTGTCCAGAGAGCTGCAGCTTTCTGGTGTCGACTCTCTGGGCACAGAGCTCGGAAAAAGTGACACACAGACTTTCTGCATTGTAAACCAGCAAGTTGTTTGTTATGTCTCCCCTATCGCTGAGAAATGAGGACATCTCTTTTTCCCTTATTAGGGAGAGAGAGCGCCTGTGGTATGTTGAATTATTGGGTGAACAAGTAGCTTTTGGGGTACTGCAAGTCTGTGTCTTTATTTATGCTTTGCTGCACACTGAGTGCTTGGTGGAGGGTGCTGCTGCTTTTTTGTTGGTGGGGGTGGAGAGAGGTCATTGCCTTGCTGCTGCTTGTGCTTGAGAGGGGAAGCTGGGCGGGGGCTTTACGGTTCTAATGTCAATCATTCTTTGAGGCGCTCCCCTGATTTTGTGGATGTTTACAAAGAAAAGTAATTTCAGTATAAATATTGTATACACTTCTCTGACAGTAAATGTACCGATAGACCTATTGAAATAATGGAACTTCCACTGCAGCAGAAAATAAATGCAGTAAGAAAAATAAAACAGAACATTAATAATAGTTTCAAAATGACACTAACATTTTGCAGGGGTCTAACAGAAATTAATGCATCTTCAAAAAGCAAGGCCATGGAATGGTCATGTGACAGTTTTGATGTTGAGGGATGAATATGATAAATTGGTATATTATTGTTACTTATACCAAGGTACAAGGAAAAGTATTTATTGCATAAAGTCCACATAGATCAATTAAAGTGCAGTGAGGTAGATAGTTAATTGCAAGGTCATGAGGTAGATTTTGAGGTCAAGAGTCCATCTTATCATACCAGGGAAACACTCAATATTATTTAATCAACAGGATAGAAGCAGTCATTGAGCCTAGAGGTACATGTTTTTGGCTTTTTTGTCTTCTGTTGGTTGGGAAGGAGGGAGAAGGGAAACTGTCCTGGGTGGGCAGGATCTTTGCTTATGCTAGCTGCTTTAACTGAGGCAGCAAGAAGTGTAGGTAGAGTCTCTGGAGGGGAGGCTGGTTTCTGAACTGTGCTGAGTTGTGTTCACAACTCTGCAGTTTCCTGTAGTTGCAGGCAGAGCAGTTGTTGAGATGCATCCAGATAAGGATATTTCTGTGGTGCCTTGGTAAAAATTGATAAAGGTCAAAGGGAAGTCACCAAATTTCTTTAGCATCCTAAAGTAGGAAGTGGAGGCGCTGGTGAGCTCTGTATAAGGAATGAAAATAGGTTTTGTTAAAATCTGATGGAGAATCAACTTAGACAAAGTTAAGGCAATAATGATGTTTATTCTGACCAGCAGTGCAGCCTTCTCGAAGCCGAATATTTTTTTTCACTTCAAAGTGCATTGTGTAACACAATGTGCATAAAAGCCTGCAGGCCAACTTCCAGAACCTCACTTGCCTCTGGCAAAGTACCGTGTCACTGGTATTCCTTGCAAGTGATAGTCTACAATCAGAATTTTCTGCTTTTTATGTTGTGCAACTCAGAAATGGTCTTCTGAAGCAAAATAAAAGCTCGCCATAAAATTAGGAACCATATTTTCTATTCCATTGTTAATAGTGGGCCAGAGGATCATAAATGAGAGTAGCTCATTGAAATGAAGGAATATAACTTCAGGGGTACATAAAATACATGAAGGGAAATTAAAAATTGTCAGTGAGAATCTAGGGACATTTTACAAGAAGCAATATGCAGATTTAAAAATGAAATTAGAGATGATAAATGACATGTTATCAATTTCATCAGATTTTTTAAATAATGCTGTGAAGAGACAATTGCATCCTTTCCGAGTTGTCCTCTTATATGAAAGCTTGGAACATAGAACACAGTACAGCACAGGAACATGCCCTTTAGCCCACATATGCTGAACCAAATAAAGTAGTAATCAAATTGCCAGCTCAACTCATCCCTTCTGCCTATATAACATTGATATCCCTCCATTTCCCTCACATTCATGTGCCTATTTAAACATCTCTTAAAAGTCCCTAATATATCTGCCTCTACGGAGACAGTACATTCCAGGCATCCACTACTCTGTGTAAAAAACTTGTCTATTATATCTCCTTTGAAATTACCCCCATCACCTTCAATACTTGCCCTCTGGTATTAGACATTTCAACTGTTGGAAAAAGATATTGTCTGTCTACTCTGCCTATGCAACTTAATCCTATAAACCTCTATCAGATCTCCACTCAGCCTCTGCTGCTCCAGAGAAATCAACCCAAGTTTGCCCAACTTCTCCTTATCATACACACCCTCTAATCCAGGCAACATCCTGCTAAACCTCTCTGCACCCTCTCCAAAGCCCTGGCATCTTTCCTATAGTGGGGCGACTAGAACTGTACGTCATTCTACAGGAGGTGAAAAGACCTTCCTCCTGTGATATTATTGGATATTTAGTTTTTAAAAAGTGAAGGAACATTTTTGAGATGTTGTGTTTTCAAAAGATTGATTATTGTGCATGAAGAACAGGACAGGAGTACACTGTTATTCTGCTAGGAATCAACTTTCAAAGATAATTGTATTCAGACATTGTACTGAAGTGCAAACTATTTGGCACAAGCCAGGATAAGACACAGGTTCAGAATTAGGCCATTCAGCCCATTGACTCTACACCACCATTCCATATGGCTGACTCATTATCCCTCTCAACCCATCTTCCTGCCTTCTCCCCACAAACCTTTAACACTATAACGAATGAAGAACCCATTAACCTCCAGTTTAAAAATACTCAAAGATTTGGCCTCCATAGTCATCTGTGGCAATAAATTCCACAGATTGATACCCTCTGTCTTACAAAATTCCTCCTTATCTCTGTTCTAAATGGACGTACATTTATTCTGAGGCTGTGCCCGCTGGTCCTAGACCCTCACACTATAGGAAACATCCTTTCCACCTCCACTCTATCTAGATCTTTCAAAATTCAATAGTCTTCAATGAGATTCCACCACCCCCCCCCATTCTTCTAAGCTCCAGAGAGTTCAGGCCCAGAGCCACCAAACACTCCTCAGTATGTTAAACTTTTTATTTCTGGAATCATTCGCTTGAACCTCCTCTGGACCCTCTCCAATGCCAGCACATGCTTGCTTAGACAATGGGCCAAAATTGCTCACAATACTCCAAGCGCAGTCTGAACCGTGCCTTATAAATCCTAAGCATCACATCTTTTCTCTCATATTCTAGTCCTCTTGAAATGAATACTAATATTACACACGCCATCCTTACTCAACCTGTAAGTTAACCTTCAGGGAATCCTGCACGACTTTCAAGTCTCTTTTCACCTCCCGATTTTTGAATTTTCTCTCCATTTAGAAAATATTTACTCCCTTATTCCTTCTACCAAAGTGCATAACCATACACCTCCCTACACTAGATTCCATCTGCCACTTATTTGTCCATTCTCCAAATGTGTCTTTCTGCAAATTTCCTACTTCAATACTACCTGCCCCTTTACCCATTTATGTATTGTCCACAAACTTTGCCACAAAGCCATCAATTCCTTCATCTAAATTATTGACGTATCATGAGAAAAGAAGCTGTCCCAACATAACCCCTTCAGAACACCACTGGTCACCAACAGCCAACCAGAAAAGGTATTGAATTGATACTGAAGCTCAGCTGGTCAGCACCACTGGAAGTAATATTCCCCAATTTCTTTAATTACAAATGCTACTAATTGTGGCACTGGCAACAATTAACCTGAGAATTTAATTGATAGGCCATAATATGGTGTTAATAGCAAACATCTCTGCCATTGGCACACTGTTGTAAAACTACCAGGTAACACTTTCATTAGGTGGGAGGAGGGGTTTGTGCGCTTAGAAAATGATCCATATCACAATTCTCCATTGTGCGAGAAAAATATGTTGAAAAGTAACAAATATTGTATTCATTTATGTTCTTTTTCCCTGCACTAATTCCAAGATTTAACTTTTTATCTCTAAATTTTGGATTGTGATTTATGAACTCTGTATGGCAGATTTTCACTACTTGAATTCAGGGGTCGTCTGTTTTATATACGCTATTTCAGTTTTCTTCAGCCCTGATTTCAATCCAGGGTCAGATTTTGTTCTGTGACTCTTCAAATTAATTTAATTTTCTCTGACCATTCAGCGAACATTGCAACAATTGTTGTTTGTATAATTGCCTGCATGGAACTCCGACTCTGGAACCCACTGACAGCTTGTTGACCTGGGGTGCCCTGCTCAACACTCTGCCAATCCAACATCTAACCACAGACGTCCCACATCTGCATCTCTGGTGTTTGAGCACAGAGCGAAGTTTTGGAATCCGGCCCGAACTTTAATTCCCCCCCACATCCCTCCTAACCTGACCTCTCATTTGACTATGCTGTTGTTAATATCTGCTTGGATTTGGGATACTGGAGATTGCTCGGTATAAATGAGGGGATGGAATTGAAGGTTGCACCTTGATCGTTGGGTGGCCCCTGAATGTTGTAAGTGAAAACCCTTTTACAGGGCGTCTCTGGAAATGCGGCTCGTTAGCCCCTTGCTAACAGCCACTTGATTCCGTGGTGAGAAACCCACCTTTCTCAGGCGTCATACATCTAGAGTGGATCTCGCCAAATCCATGAGGTTAGGATGTCTCACCACCCAAACCTCGAACTGTGTGAATGCTGTGTGATTTACTGTGTCCGGCAAGAAATAACAGTGCGTACACTGCATACAGTTAAAAAGAAGTAGTTTTAAGAATGTTAACTTAAGCAAGCAGCTATTAGAGGAAAGAAAGATAAGAAAAAAGTGCCAATTATACTTAAACGGTCACAAGTGCATGGCGGAGTTCAAATTTTCAACTTGTCTGTAACTCATGGGTTGGACCCTCGGTCTGCACAGAAGTACAAGCCACCTTCTGAAGGTCGCTTGAATTCCATCTTGAACAAACAAGCTCTCCCACGGGAGTACTGGCCCTTCCTCCTCAAAGCCATTCATCTGCACAAGGCACCTTGTGCAACAGGGACAGCATCTTCGCTCCTGTCTTCTCCCAGTTCCCACCAAACAAAGACCTCTCCGCCCCATGTTCTCTAGAACTTTCTCCAAATTCTACCATCCTGATTGGCTGACAGCACATTCCTAAATTGAAAAACAAAGCCTCTTATCTCAGCTCTAACCCTGACATGCTAAAAGCAGCACAGACTGCTCTTACAGAACTGCTAAGTGAAATACCCGCAGCGTAACTGTAAAAATCTTAACCTGGGCGTTACAAGGAAATATAAAAATAAAATTTGGAAAATCACTTTAGATCTGAGTTGCTGACAGCATGAGTAATCAGCTGAGCCATAAAGTTGTTACCAAGGACTGTTCAAAACCTCAAGATCAGCTGTCAATGGTTTCTCCAGCTGGTAAATGGCAAGTGTCAGCAACAATGCTGGTGATATTAGCTCCACTGGTCATCCTCTGTAGCATGAGGAGGAGATAATCTGCTTGAGGATAACATTCCAGTCTCTGTTAGCTACTCACGTAGGTTACAAAAACATTTAATTGTATTTGGCACTGTGAAAACAGTGTGTGACAAGTCCATTTGCAAATCAAATGGGACGTGTGAGAGCTCTAAAGGGTGCCTACAGCAGCACCAGCACCAATATTTATCTGTCACTATAATAACGCAACGATCATTAAAGCATCCATAATCACAATTAAAAAGTGTGGACTGAAGTGTGAGATAGAGGAAAGAAACATTTAGGGACTCTGACAGTTAGAAAACAGTGGAGAACATGGTCTGGTTGAAGAAAAAGATATTACAAAAGCATTAGTATGAAAGTTGACCAACAACAGAGCTGCAGCAGAAATATTGATGACATGGGAACAGAACAACCTCCTCACAGGGTAGGAGTTAGTATAATCAAGGTAGTTGAGGGAGTCAGTGGGTTTAGAGCAAAACCAACATTAAATACTGTAACACATACCAGATGCTGGAGGAACTCAGCATCCACAGAAATGAATAAACTGTTGACATTTCAAGCTGAGACCATTCTTCGAGAGGAAAAAAAATACTGCAGATGTAGGAAATCTGAAATGGAAAAGAATATCCTAGAAATTCTCATTAGCTTGAACAGTCCTTGGGGAAAGACAAACATTGTAAATATTTCTAGATGGCGACCTTCAATCAAAGAAGAGTTTAAGTTGCAGACCAGGTTCAAAACTAGAGAAAGGGAACAGGCAGAGACAGTCTTTGTGAAGCCAAGAGAAGCATGGAATTGCAACAACTTTCATAATGTGCTGGATAAAATTTACCTAAAGTCTATGTAGTTGTGAGAAAGAATGCAGATTCTGGATATATGTAGACAGACACAACACATTTGAGGGACTCAGTGGGGCAGGCAGCATCTAAGGGGGGAAATGGACAGCCAATATTTTGGGTCAACACCCTTTTTCAGTTACCAAAACTGAAGAGCGATTCATTTCAGTAGGAGGAAAGAGAAGCGGTTAAATAAAGCAAAGATACACAGGATGTGGTGAGTGCAATCTCCAAAATAGTACAAATCTTTAAAGGCTTTTAGGCACATGGGATCCTTGATTTGCCGAGACACAAGACACTGCAAGTGGTGAAATCTGGAGCAACAAAAAGTCTACTATGGAGCTCAGCAATTAATTTTCAGACTTGGCATACAGTAGCTGGTGTGTCAATATTGAGCACTTATCATTAAAAATAAAAGTCAAGTTTCTGGAGAAATGAAGCTATTTTTTTTTATATAAATTACTGGCCAGGACAAGAACCGTGTTTTATATATAATACTAGGATGAATGTCAAGATCTTAGAGAGGGAGTGGAGAAGAATAACAGCAGTGACACCTTAGTTGCGTAGAAAGGGCAGAAAAGCTGTGATTGGTCTCCTTAGAGCAGATAGTTTTGAATGGAGGATGATTTGACAGATGTTCGAAGTATTGAAGGGTTTTTTACAGAATAAATAATAAGAAACTATTTTCAGTGGCAGGAAGGTCAACAGCAAGAGGAATTAGGTGAAAGCTTTATAAGGCAAAATTAAAATTTAAATGTTTGTACTGACTTAATGGACCAAGTGACCTCTCTATCTTGTAAAATGATTCTAATATTTGAACTTCTATGCATGCTTTGAGGCATGCAACACATGCCATGGAAGCAACACACATAAAAGTTGCTGGTGAACACAGCAGGCGAGGCAGCATCTCTAGGAAGAGGTGCAGTCGATGTTTCAGGCCGAGACCCTTCGTCAGGACTGCCGTATCATCAGCAAACTTGACGATGTGATTACTCAGGTGCTTGGCCATGCAGTTGTGTGTTAGCAGACATGCCATGGAAGTTACCCCTCTCCCAGCTGAGCAGCCATTGTCAGTAACAGCAACAGACGTGAGAAGGACTCTGCAGACAGTCAACCTTCGAATGGCTACTGGGCCAGACCACATCTCAGGCTGAGTACTCAGGGAGTGTGCACACCAGCTCACTGATGTCTAAATGGACATCTTCAACAGTTCACTCATCCAGGCTGATGTACCTACATGCCACCATCATCCCTGTACCAAGGAACTCTACACCTTCAGAACTAAATGACTAGCGACTAGTGGCACTGATTCCAAACATCATTAAGTGCTTTGAATGGCTGGTAATGACACACATCAAAAACTCCCTTCCTGCCACACTGGACTCTTAACAATATGCTGACTGACACAACTGCTTTACAGCAGATGCCATAACATCTGTCAAGCATCTGGCCTGACACACCTAGCAAACAAAGACACCTATGTCGGAATGCTGCTTCTGGATTTCAGTTTAGCATTAATCACCGTTGCCCACAGACCTTGGTCAATCAAGCGCTCATCCTCGGTCTAAATACACCATGTGCAAGTTGGTGTTGGAGTTCCTATCAAACAGAATCAGACTGTCAGGATGCACAATTGCTCCTCCCTCCCCATCATCCTCAATACAGGTGCCTCTCAGGACTGTGTGCTGAGCCCACTCTGCTAACACACAACTGCATGGCCAAGCACCTGAGTAATCACATTGTCAAGTTTGCTGATGATACGACAGTAGTGAGGCTTGTCACCAACAATGCTCAGATGGCCTACACAGAAGAAGCAAAAGAGCTCAAGACCTCATGCCAGCCAAATTACCTCATCGTTAATGTCAACAGGACAAAGGAGATGATTATTGGCTTTAGGAGAACTCACATAAGAGCAGTGGAAACTGCGAGCAGTTTCAAACTTCTGGGAGTGCACATCTTGCACAACTTCTCAAGGTCCTAGTTCTGCACAATCAAAAAAGGTCACAAATGCCTCAACTTTCTGAAGAGGCTGAAGAGAGCTAAACTATGCTCATCAATACTCATGACCTTCTTTCGCTGTGCAATGGAGAACATCCTGACATGCCGCATCAGTGCACAGTTTGGAAACTGTACTGTGGCAGACAGAAAGGCTCTACAATGAGTAGTCAAAGCTAGCACCAACCTACCTGCCATCAAGGACATTTATACAGAAAGGTGCCAGATAAAGGCTAGCAATATCATGAAAAACCCCATCACCCTGCTCATGGACTGTTCGTCCTACTCCCATCAGCGAGGAGGCTATGCAGCATCCACACCAGGTCCACTATATCCAAAAAGTTTCCCCAAGCAATAAGGCTGATCAACATACCCTCCTACTAACCCAGCCCACCACCACTGCTGTTGCTTGTTTCTGTTCTTTGCATGATTTGTGTTTTTTTTCTCTTTGTTGGTGTTGGTCTTTCTCATTTTTAATCGGGTTCCTTTGGATTTTTTGTTTTGTCACTACCTGTAGGCAGACAAATCTCAAAGTTTTATCATTTATACATTCTTTGATAATAACTGTACCTTGAATCTGAATCCTTATCTTTTCCTGCCAGTCACCTTATGTACAAACACTCCTATACTTAGCATCACTTTGTGGACGTACAATCAATCTATGCTATCTTATGTATTTGTCCTGTTTTTAATTAATGTGTTCTTTATCTTATTGTGTTTCTTGGGTTGCACTGGATCCAGAGTAACAAGTAATTTGTTCTCCTTTACACCCTGTACTGGAAGGAACACTAAACAAACTTTAATCTGGTTTTCAATGACTACTTTGCTCTTCCTGACTGAAATTTGTTTGCTGATTTATTCTTCAACATTATCCTTTGTCTGTTATTGATCTCACTTACCTTTTGCATAGCTTCTTCATTTTCCATTACAATACTAAATAACTTAGAACAAGTAGCAATGACATTCAGCTTGCTAAATGTTAAATCCCAGACATTAAAATCATGGCTGAATTCAAATACATGGGTGAAAAACTGGGTGGTCAGATATCACCTACTATACCAGATGCTGTGTTTTTATGTTTGTTCATCAACAAAGCATTATAAAATAATCAAGGTCCCATACATATTTACAGTTTCAAATTAAAATATGATTATTAATACCCACAACAAACACACGAGCACCTGAGGGGGCCCACTATTCTCAAAAATCCCCTATTCTGCCAATAGAGGACAACTTTCTACAGAAGCACTATTGAGAGTGTCATTGTGTGATATGGAAGCTGCAAGGTATCAGGCCTGCAAGCCCCTACAAAGAATAGTAAAAACCACCAAGAGGATTAGTGAGGTTTCCTTTCACCCTATTTGTGACATTTACCGGGAATGTTGAATACAAAAGGCTCAAAGCATTGTTGAACATCCTTACCACCCACCCCACAATCTCTTTGACCCACTACCCGAAAGGAGGAAGGAGGCACAGAAGCATCAGGACTAGGACTGCCAAAGTTGGTAACAGTTCCTTCCCTCAGGCTGTGAGATCAATGAATACCCTGCCACCACTGAGGTCTCATCACCAGGATAGCAAGCTGTTTACTGTCTACCTGTACTGCCCACTTAAATGCATTTCGAATTACATTTTATGAACTTATTTGTGGTAATATTTTGTTTTATGTGCTCTGTGTGACATATGTATTGTGGGTACACCATGGTGTAGAGGAACGTTCTTTTGTTTGGTTGTATCATCAGACGGCAATAAACTTGAACTTGAGATTGCATGCTCCTTCTCCAGGGTGACTGGGCAATACCAGATGCTGCTGTGAACTATGCTGCTCAATGAAGTGTAGGTAACCATCAAATTGATCTTCTTTCCACAGGCACATTGATGACAATTTTAAGTCTTCCAAATAGGCATCTAATTGTTTGCTCGATGCACTTTTGGACAACAGATTAACTCGTTTGGCTGCTTCTGGGAAGGGTAGTGGGCAATTTATTTTGACCTTCACATCTATGGAGAAAATGCAGTGGATATTTTGAGTGGATTATTTTGGAATGGGAAAAAAAAACCTTTAACAGTTTTCTCATGAAGCTAGAATAATAAAATTTACCTCTCTGAACTGTCTGGGTATCCTGATCTAGATCAATGAGCACAGCCACTAGATCACAAAGTAGGAGCATGCACTTGGCTTTTCTGCCTTCATTTTCATTTAGGTTCTGATTCACATCAAAAACCACAAAAGAAGTCACCATCCCACGTCAAAATTACAGCTCTAGGGAAGACCCCTTAACTGAGAATTAGAGCAAGCCTACAGTGTAACAAAGCAATCAATTCTTCTGCATTTCACCAGGGAGAGAGAATTGACCAAGTTGCGTCACAGCTTCATATGGAAACACCATTGCTCAAGAACATTAAGGTCAACAACAAGTGGTGGATTTAGCTCACAGTCCATCACAGAAAAAGCCCTCCCCACTACTGAGCACATCTACAAGAACCACTACCTGAAAAAAGCAGCACCCATCATCAAGAACCACCACCATTCAAGCAATATTCTCTTCTCACTGCTGCCATTAAGAAGAAGTCTTAGTTCCCACATCACTGGGTTCAGCCTTCAGGCTCCTGAACCAGAGTGGACAACTCCACTCGCCTCAGCACTGAACTCATTCCACAGCCTATGGACTCACTTTCAAGAACTCTACAACCCATGTTCTCAGTGTTAATTTTTTACTTATTTACTTGCAATTCAAGGTTCAGAACTCAAGATTGTTTAATGTCATTTCAGTGTACAGGAAATTACATTATAATTGCTGTAACAAAATAATTGTTACTCTGGATTCAATGCAGTACAAAAAACAGAAAAGATAAACAACACAATAATAATAAAAAACACATTAAATATAAATACTTAAGATAGCTTATATACATTGATTAATTGTATGTCCATGAAGTTGTCATGGTCCGGATCAGGGTCCCTTTAAATTTAGCTTGTTTATCTTACAATCCGGACCGTCGATTCCCTGTTTTCCTGTGTCCCTTGACTTTGGTGATTACAGGCAATTAACACTTGGCTGAACCAGTAGTTTATGGTCTCCAGCTTTCAGCCATTTGGGGCGGGAGTGTCTGCAAAGTCACGGCGTGTCAATGTCATCTGGCCGGAGCAAGCCTAGTCTCTACCCGAAGAAGCGAGTGCCGGTAATTCGCCTTTCCTCACCGGAGCAACCCTGTCCAGTTACCTCGCCGAAGTGAGCCTGCAAAGTTTCCTCATCAAGGTGGGTCCATCAGTTAACCCGCCTGAGAGAATCAAGAGCCGCTGTCTTCTGTTCCCGGGCCGAGTCGACAGCTCGCCACTACCCGGAGACTCCAAGTCAAGTCCTGGCTCTGGGCGGCGTTCAACTACCATGTCAAGTCCTGGCCCTGGTGGTGTTCAAGTACCATGTCAAGTCCTGACCCTGGCGGCGTTCAACTACCATGTCAAGTCCTGACCTTGGTGGTGTTCAAGTACCATGTCAAGAGCTGACCCTGGCAGCGTTCAAGTACCATGTCAAGTCCTTTCCCTGGCGGCGTTCAAGTACCATGTCAAGTCCTGTCCCTGGCAGTGTTCAAGTACCATATCAAGTCCTATCCCTAGTGGCATTCAAGTACCTAGTCATGTCCTGGCCCTGGCGGCTTCCAGTTCTGAGTCAAGTGCTTGCCCTGGCGGTCTGTGATTCCTGTCCTATCTCCTTGTCTGAATCTCATCTCTGCCCCTCTCGCATCTAGCCCTTGTCTGCAGCCCCCACCTGCACTTCGGTCTAGTTACATCACCGGAACTAGATAGGTACTGTCTGGTGTTCATTCGTGTTGGTCTTGTCTTGTCCTGTCCTCGTCTCCATGGGGTAAGTCAGGCCATCTTCCCGTTGGCCCGCGGGGAGTCGTGTCTTGTCTTGTCTTGTCCTTGTCTCCGTGGGGTAAGTCAGGCCATCTTGCTGTTGCCCCACGGAGGGTCATGAGTCCCGGCCCTTTGTCCTGTACCCAAGGAGGGGTCCTGGCTCTCTGTTCTGTGTGCGAGTCCCGGCCCTATGTCCTGTACCCAAGGAGGGGTCCTGGCTCTCTGTTCTGTGTGTGAGTCCCGGCCCTATGTTCTGTACCCAAGGAGGGGTCCCGACTTTGTTCTGTGTATGTGTCCATGGTTCCATGTACCTGCTCCCCTAGACCAAGGCTCTGTGTTTCCATGTTCATCCTCTCCCTAGCCCATGTCATGTCCATGCCTGGTTCTGGGGTCCGAGCCCGAGGCAAGACCCAGGTACTGGGTCTTTGCCCAGTCTCTGGCTCAGAGTCCATACCCTAACCTCTTCATGTCTCCTCTAGTTCTGGGAGCCGATTCCGAATCCTAGCCCAGACCCTTGGTCCCAGCCTAGTCGTAGTCCTCAGTCCTTGTCCAGTTCGCTACTCCTGCTCCTGCCTAGCTCTCCTGGTATCGAACAATAAACTAAATCTAAGTAATCTCACAAGATGTGTCTTGCATTTGGGTCCACCCTTGCTCCCAATGCCCTGCCCGTTGTAACAAAAGTGAGCTGGTCTGTATATAATGTGACTGAAGGAAATAATAAAGTAATGGTGGAGTTAGTATTTGGAGTGTTGAAAGGCCTTACTGCTTGGAGAAAGTAACTGTTTTGAGTCCAATGGTACTTAAGTGGACGCGATTATGGGAATGGGACAAGCTGTCCATGAGCAGGGTGGGTGGCGTCCTTCATAAAGTTCTTAGTCCTTTTCTGGCTCCTTTCTGTATTCTGAAGAAGGGTCTTGGCCCAAAGTGTCAACAGTTTATTCATTTCCATAGATGCTGCCAAACCTGCTGAGCTCCTCCTGTATTTTGTATGTGTTGCCTTGGATTTCCAGTATCTACAGACTTTCTTCTGTTTATACCTTTCTGTATATATGTCCTTGATGGTGAGCAGGAAAGGATTTTTTTTATTCTATTTGCACAGTTGCCTTCCTTTGCATGTTTTTTTTGTCTTTATGTGTGTATATTTTCATTGCTTTTAATGCATTTCTTTGTTCCACTGTGAATGTCTGCAGGAAATTAATTTCAGGGTAGTATGTATTGACATTTATGTACTCTGATAATAAATTTACTTTCAACTTTGAAGTTTTCAACACTAAGAAAAACCTACAACCTACATCTGAAGCTGAGATAAAACTACAAAGGAAAATACTTCAGGCCAATCTAAACAAGGAGTTGCATCTAAAGTATGGATTACTATATCATGTTGGAGAATTTGGTGCGTAGGATGGGAAACCCCCTTTGCTGCTTTCTGGAAATTCAGCCTTAAGTATGCACTATCAGTAAATGGCACGCATGTGCTGCAAGAGAAATCAAGGTCAGAAGTTACATCATATAACAGACAAGCGTATTTACAACTAACATGTGTATAAAAAAAATAAACTTCTTGTCTGCAACACACATAAAAATTGCTGGTGACCGCAGCAGGCCAGGCAGCATCTCTGGGAAGAGGTACAGTTGACGTTTCGGGCCAAGACCCTTCGTTAGGACTAACTGAAAGTAGAGATAGTAAGAGATTTGAAAGAGGGAGGGGGGGCAGATCTGAAATGATAGGAGAAGGCAGGAGGGGGAGGGATGGAGCTAAGAACTGGAAAGTTGATTGGCAAAAGGGATACGAGGCTGGAGAAGGGAGAGGATCATGGGACGGGAGGTCTAGGGAGAAAGAAAGGGGGAGGGGGAAGCCCAGAGGATGAGCAAAGAGTTATAGTGAGAGGGGCAGAGGGATAAAAAGGAGAGAGAGAGAGAGAGAGAGAGAGAGAGAGAGAAATAAATAATAAATAAATAAACAAACAAACAAACAAACAAACAAACAACAGATGGGGTATGAAGGAGAGGTGGGGCATTAACGGAAGTTAGAGAAGTCAATGTTCATGTCATCAGGTTGGAGGCTACCCAAACGGAATATAAGGTGTTGTTCCTCCAACAGAGGAGGCCGTGGATAGACATGTCAGAATGGGAATGGGATGTGGAATTAAAATGTGTGGCCACTGGGAGATCCTGCTTTCTCTGGCGGACAGAGCGTAGGTGTTCAGCAATACGATCTCCCAGTCTGCATCCAGTCTCGCCAATACATAGAAGGCCGCATCGGGAGCACCGGACGCAGTATATCACCCCAGCCGACTCAGAGGTGAAGTGTCGCCTCACCTAGAAAGACTGTCTGGGGCCCTGAATGGTAGTGAGGGAGGAAGTGTAAGGGCATGTGTAGCACTTGTTCCGCTTACAAGGATAAGTGCCGGGTGGGAGATCGGTGGGAAGGAATGGGGGGATGAATGGACAAGGGAGTCACGTAGGGAACCCCTTCTCCCTCACATTCCATCATCTGCTCCTCAGCCCTCAGAGACTCCTTCTTCCTCTCACCCTAACCCTCCCCTTTCCACTGACACCACCAGCCTCCCTCCTCCTCCCCCCTCTAATCCCTGCTCTCATCCGTGCCGGGTCCTTACCATCCTCTCTGAACTGCAACTCTCTGAGGCAGAGCGCTCTGTCCTCAGTAAGGGCCTCACCTTTGTCCTTCTTCACCCACACCTCAGCGAGATCCGCGTTTGCCATGACACGGAACTCTTCTTCCACCAGCTCTGTCTTCGAGCCTACTTCTTCGGCAAGGACTCTTCCACCCCCACCGATGACGCCTTCTCCCGTTTTCAACCCTCCTCCTCTTCTTGGACACCCCGCTGTGGTCTTCTGCCAGCTCTGGATCTCTTTATTGCTAACTGCCAATGGGATATCAACCACCTCGACTTCATCGCACCTTGTCCCCATTCCAACCTCACTCCGTCGGAATACTCTGCTCTCCACTGACTCCGCATTAATCTTAACCTTACTATAAAACCTGTTGATAAGGGACGTGTTGTTGTAGTCTGGCATACTGACCTCTACCTTGCCGAGGCACAGCGACAACTCACGGATACCTCCTCTTATTTACCCCTCGATCATGACCACTAAGGAGCACCAGGCCATTGTCTCCCACACCAACTTTATCAGCTCAGGGGATCTCCCATCCATTGCTACCAACCTTATAGTTCCCATAGCCCGCACTTCCCGTTTCTACCTCCAACCCAAGATCCATAAACCTGCCTGTCTAGGTAGACCCATTATCTCAGCTTGCTCCTGCCCCACTGAACTCATTTATGCATACCTTGACACTGTTTTATCCCCCCCTTGTTCAATCCCTTCCTACATACGTTCATGACACTTCTCACGCTCTGAATCTTTTCAATGATTTTAAGTCCCCTGGCGCCTACTGCTTTATTTTCACCATGGATGTTCAGTCCCTATATACCTCCATCCCCCATCAGGAAGGTCTCAAAGCTCTCCACTTCTTTTTGGATTCCAGACCTAACCAGTTTCCCTCTGCCACCACTCTACTCCATCTAGCGGAATTAGTCCTTACTCTAAACAATTTCTCCTTTGGCTCCTCCCACTTCCTCCAAACTAAAGGTGTAACCATGGGCACCCGTATGGGACCTAGCTATGCCTGCCTTTTTGTTGGGTTTGTGGAACAATCTATGTTCTGTACCTATTCTGGTACCTGTCCCCCACTTTTCCTTCGCTACATCGACGACTGAATTGGCACTGCTTCCTGCACACATGCTGAGCTTTTTGACTTTATTAACTTTGCCTCCAACTCTCACTCTGCCCTCAAGTTTACCTGGTCCATTTCTGACACCTCCCTCCCCTTTCTAGATCTTTCTGTCTCTATCTCTGGAGACAGTTTATCTACTGATGCCTACTATAAGCCTACAGACTCTGACAGTTACTTGGACTAGTTCTCTTTTCACCCTGTCTCTTGCAAAAATGCCATCCCTTTCTCACAATTCCTCCGTCTCCACCGCATCTGCACTCAGGATGAGGCTTTTCATTCCAGGACAAGGGAGATGTCCTCCTTTTTTAAAGAAAGGGGCTTCCCTTCCTCCACCATCAACTCTGCTCTCAAACGCATCTCTCCCATTTCACGCACATCTGCTCTCACCCCATCCTCCCGTCACCCCACTAGGGATAGGGTTCCCCTTGTCCTCACCTACCACCTCACCAGCCTCCAGGTCCAACATATAATTCTCCATAACTTCCGCCACCTCCAATGGGATCCCACCACTAAGCACATCTTTCCCTCACACCCTCTCTCTGTTTGCCGCAAGGATCGCTCCCTACACAACTCCCTTGTCCATTCGTCCCCCCCATCCCTCCCCACTGATCTCCCTCCTGGCACTTATCCTTGTAAACGGAACAAGTGCTACACATGCCCTTACACTTCCTCCCTTACCACCATTCAGGACCCCAGACAGTCCTTCCAGGTGAGGCGACACTTCACCTCTGAGTCGGCTGGGGTGATATACTGTGTCCGGTGCTCCTGATGCAGCCTTCTATATGTTGGCGAGACACGACGCAGGCTGGGAGACCGTTTTGCTGAAGACCTACGCTCTGTCCGCCAGAGAAAGCAGGATCTCCCATTGGCCACACATTTTAATTCCACGTCCCATTCCCACTCTGATATGTCTGTCCACGGCCTCCTCTACTGTCAAGATGAAGCCACACTCAGGTTGGAGGAGCAACACCTTATATTCCGTTTGGGTAGCCTCCAACCTCATGGCATGAACATTGACTTCTCTAACTTCTGTTAATGCCCCACCTCCCCCTCGTACCCCATCTGTTATTTATTTATTTATTACTACTATTTTTTTTCTCTCTCTTTTTTCTCCCTCTGTCCCTCTCACTATAACTCCTTGCCCATCCTCTGAGCTTCCCCCCTCCCCCTTTCTTTCTCCCTAGGCCTCCCATCCCATGATCCTCTCCCTTCTCCAGCCTCGTATCCCTTTTGCCAATCAATTTTCCAGCTCTTAGCTCCATCCCTCCCCCTCTTGTCTTCTCCTATCATTTCCGATTTCCCCCTCCCCCTCCCATTTTCAAATCTCTTACTATCTCTTCTTTCAGTTAGTCCTGACGAAGGGTCTCGGTCCGAAACGTCGACTGTACCTCTTCCTAGAGATATTGCCTGGCTTGCTGTGCTCACCAGCATTTTTTGTGTGTGTTGCTTGAAGTTCCAGCATCTGCAGATTTCCTCGTGTAAACTTCTTGCTTGATTTTGATTGACTATTAAGAATGGAGAGGAATTTTCCAATCTTTTCTCTCTTAATGACATTTTTTAGCCCCTCTGATTCTCCTTCTTGGCTCTAATATTTAGGAAGTTAGTATTTTCCAGCACTTGTGAATGTTGGGTACATTGGTCCATCTCAGTTTCCCACTGCAACAGTTATTTATTAACTTAAAACATTAATTTAATTCATCATTGTAGCTGGCCTTATGAAATCAGACTACAGTCAAGCACAGCTGTGCTAAAACTACACCAATTTTTTTTCTTATTGCAACTGTTGATGATTAGTGAGAAATAATTTGCTGAAATAAGGAATTCCATATGGTGTATTAATAGTTAAATAACTTCCTTAAATAGTATGTGAAAAACTTCTTTGCATTGTAAATTGCTGAAAATACAGTGACAATATTGTGCAAGCACCTGGCATTTAAATGAGAGTACTAAGGTTCACTTGCTAAATTAATTAGGTAGAAGGATCAACAATAAAACAGGAATGATGAAAGAGGGATAAAGGACAAATGAACAGGTTTGTGTTGAGATTAGAAAGCAACGATAAAAAGAAGAGTTTCTTTTTAAATCTCTTGCTTACTGTGATAAAACCCCATGTCTGTATTTTAGTTAGTCCCTTTTGAACCAAAGATGTCAGGTGGCACACAGGAGCATTAAACCTTTCATCAGAAGACTACTGTGCCCATTAACTACTAAGATAACTTCCTCCAGTATATTTAATTTAGAATTAATTTGACAGCAGCAATTTTTTAAGTCAGGAGAGATCAAGAAGTAGGTTATTGTCTGTGTAATTTGCCCAGCAAATTGTAGCCTTTGTATCAAATCGCAGGAATTCACTTCCAAGAACATAAGACATAGAAACTGAAGTAGATCTTCTGACCCATCAAACCTGCTCTAGTATTCCATAGTGGAATAGTTCTGGCCATGAACTCAGCTCAACCTGCCTGCCCTTTCCCCATAACCATTAATTCCCCTGCTATGCAAAAATCTATATAATTGTGTCATAAATATATTTACTGAGGTAGACTCTACTGCCTCGGTAGATAATACCACAGATTCACTGTGAAAAACAGTTTCCTTTCATTTCCATCCTAAATCTATTCACCCAAATATTGAGACTATGTCCCCTAGTTTCAATCTCACTTACCAGTGAAAACAAATGTCCTGCCTCTATCTTATCTATCCCATTTGTACTTTTTAAAATCTTTCTATAAGTTACCCACGCAAACTTCTGAATTCCAGTAATTATAGTCCCAGGCAACTTTTTCTCAAGGAAGGAGACCAGAATTACACGCAATGCGAACTTCAAAGTAAATGTATTATCAAAGTACATATATGTTATCATATTCCACCCTGGGATTCATTTTCTTGCGGGCATTCACACTAAATACAAGGAAACTCAATGGAATCAATCAAAGACCACCCCGCAACAAGATGAATACATACATCTGTCTAAATATAAACTGTCTACATACAAAAAGAAAAATAAATCAATAATGGGGTGAGTGAAGTTGAATGACATTATCCATTCTGGTTCAAGCGTCTGATGGCCAATGGGTAATAATTATTCCTGAACCTGGTGGTGTGGGTCGTGAGGTTCCTGCACCTCTCCCTGATGGCAGCAGCAAAAAGAGAGCATGGCCTGGATGGTGGGGGTCCTTGATGATGGATGTTGCTTTTCTGCGACAGCGCTCAACATAAACATGCTCAGTGGTGAGGAGGGCTTTATTGAGGATGGACTGGGCTGCATCCACTGGTTTTTGTAGGCTTTTCCATTCAAGGTCATTAGTGTTTCCATACCAAGCCATGGTACAACCAGTCAATACACTCTCCACTGCACATCCATAGAAGTTTGTCACATTTTTCATGACATGCCAGATCTTCACAAACTTCTAAGAAAGTAGAGGAGATGTTGTGCTTTCTTTGTAATGGCACTTAAGTGCAGGTCTCAGGACAGATCCTCCGAAATCATAACACTGAGGAATTTAAAGTTTCCGACCCTCTCCACTGCTGATCTCCCACTGAGGAATGTCTCATGGACCTTCAAGTTTGCTCCTCCTGTAGTCAATAATCAGTTCCTTGGTCTTGCTGACATTGAGTAAGAGGCTGTTGTTATGGCAACACTGAGTCGGATTTTCAATCTCCTTTCTATTGCTGATTTGTCACCACCTTTGATTCAGCCAATGACAGTGGTGTCATCAGCAAACTTACATATGCCATTGGAGCTGTGCTTGGTCTCATGATCATAAGTATAAAGCTGTCTAAGCACACAGCTTTGTGGTGCACCTCTGCTCTCGGTGATTGTGCAGGATATGGTGTTCTCCATTCAAACTGACTGGTATCTGCATGTGAGGAAGTCAAGGATCCAATTGCACAAGAAGATATTGAGGCCCAGGTCTTGACGCTTATTGATAAGTTTTGAGGGGATGATAGCATTGAATAATAGCTATAGTCAATGATGATGCTTCTTCACTGCCCAGGTGTTACAGAGTTGAGTGAAGCACCAATGAAATTGCATCTGTCATTGACCTGCTGTGAAGGCAGGCAAACTAGAGTGAATCCAAAGTTGCTTCTCGGGCAGGAGTTGATATGTTTCATCACCACCCACTCAAAGCCAATTCATCATAGTGGAAGTATTGTAAGTGCTGCTGGACAATAGTCATTGAGGCAGATTACCACGGTAATTTTAGGCATCGCTATAATTGAAACCTGCTTGAAGCAGGTTGGTACCTCATACTGACAAAGTGAGAGGTTAAAGATATCAGTG
Source organism: Mobula birostris (assembly GCF_030028105.1). Lineage (NCBI taxonomy): Eukaryota > Metazoa > Chordata > Chondrichthyes > Myliobatiformes > Myliobatidae > Mobula > Mobula birostris. The sequence continues at coordinate 81,886,033 of NC_092376.1, read as the reverse complement.
ACCACTCCAGCCAGTTGATCACCACAGGTCATTAGTACTTGGCTAGGTACCCTATCTGGGCCAGCTACTTTCCATGGGTTTACCATCCTGAAAGATGCTGTCATGTCAGCCTCAGAAACTGAAATCACATGGTCATTCTGGCTTTTGCGAGTTCGTGAAGATACCTCCAGTTTAGATGGTCAAAGTGAGCGTAAAAGGCATCGTGCTCATCGGAGAGTGAAATCTTGTTGTCACTTGGTTTCACTTTGTAGGAGGTAATAGCATTCAAGCCCTGCCACGGTTCCCAATGATCCTTTAGTGATTCAAGTTTTGTCCAGAATTACCACTTTGCATCTAAGATGCCTTCCCAGAGGTCATACCCGGACTTTTTGTATATTACTTGGTCACCAGACCTAAACTCCACTGATGTGGGCTTCAGTAGACTGTGGATTAGATTAGATTATCAGAACACTCAGTCCTCTTTTACTGTCATTTAGAAATGCATACGTTAATTAAGAACTGATACAATGTTTCTCCAGAGTGATATCACAGAAAACAGGACAAACCAAAGACTAACACTGACAGAACCACATAATTATAACATATAGTTACAGCAGTGCAAAGCAATACCATAAGTTGATGAAGAACAAACCATGGTTCATCTGGATGAAGGTGTCTGCTTGGGGAAACAGAATAATTTTGTGGGGACATGGTCATCTATGACTGTTTTCATAATGTCTGTGATAACTATGGCAGTACTCCTGGTGTGGCCTCACCAGTACTCTGTACAGTTGCAGCGTAACCTTCCTGCTCTTAATTTTAATCCCTCTAGCAATGAAGACAAACATTCCATTTTCCTTCTTTATAACCAGTTGCACCTGTAAACCAACCTTCTCTGATTCATGCACAGGCATGCCAAAGTCCCTCTGCACAACAAAATGCTGCAATATCTCACCACTTAAATAATGATCCTTCCAAAGTAGATAATATTACATTTACATCTCTCCCTGTTCTCTCTCTGCCACACCCTTGCCCTCTCGCTTTAGCTATGAATTGATGACTTTCTGCAGACTCTCGGCATCCTCTGTAGAATTTCCTTTTCCACGCAGTTCAGTGTCATTAGCAAACAATGTACATTGTCATTGGATAATTTACACACAATAATATATTTACATTGAACCTACTGTTATTTTAAATCAATAGTTTTTGGACTCCTATTAATGTATATTTTTACACTATCCTACTGAAATAAAAAAAATACTCATTGACAACTTCCATAGAATACTAAATAACAGGAATGTGTAAGATTGAAGTTAAAAAACAATGAAGTTTTAAATTCCGCAGTTAACTTTAGGAGATGCAAAACTAAAAAGAGCTTAACATTCATGTCCAAAACCATCTGCCTTAATGTTGTAACTTGACCTGCTTACTGATTTGATTCTGGTGATTATGTTATAATTAAACCAGTGTTATCAGTACAGCTATTTCGAATTGATTCTACTTGGTCTGATGAGATAGCTTTATCACCAGTTGACTTGTTAAACATATCTGAATGGTTGATTACACTCAGATTTGGGAGTCAATTCATCATCTCCCATGTTTGGTCAGATTCACCGAATATATATCTAAAACGAGTGATGAAATGTTTTATTTCAAAGAAATCTTAAAAACATTACTGCATCATTTGCCTGATCAAGAGACCAGCTCTGTTAAAGTCATCAAAGTCTAATCCCATCACTCTGCTTTCCCATTTGTCTTTTATCTTTTTCTGGTTCAAACATCCAATTTTCCCTTGAAGGATATGGTGTTTACTGCTCCAATCATTTTCAGAGGCAAAACATGCTACACTCTGAGAATCATGTATACAGCAAAAGTTCTTTTAACGTCACTCTCCACTTTGTCATAATTTTAAATTAATGACCCTTCATCATTGACTAAGTAACAAAGGGAATATTCCTTCTAATTGACCATACCAAAATCCTTTTAAAACTGATTTGAATTTTTTTTTAAATCCTCTTTCAAGCTTTCTGTTGGAATCCGCCTTCAGTGGAAACAGTCCCAATATTTTTGGCTTTTCTCAGGAATATTACATTCCAATTTTGTCATCATCTTGGGGAATGCAGATTGTAAGATCTCTCCATCTTTAGTACCTATCTCATAATACATGAAAAAACTGCAGACGACACTTTAATATGAAATGCACATTGGCTTGTTCACGTTTTTTTTTTTACTCTTTCAGTTATATGTTAGAATATTTTATATGAGATTCAATCCTTTAAACTGCCAATGACAAGAAAATACTTCTGGAAACCTTTATAAGTTTGTGAGTTATGCAAAACAGAAACAGGTTCTTTGACGTGACTGGACCTTGTCAACCAAGATTCCTACCTAAACTCATCCCATTTGCCCACATTTGGTTGAAATCTCTCTAAACCTTTCCTATCAATGTTCCCGCCCAAGTGCCTTTTAAATCCTGTTTAGTGGTTTTCCATTCTCCATTTCCTTTCTCCATTGAGTTCCCACCAATATTATCATGATAGTATTGATGAAGCATGGAGTAAATTCTTGACACATCTCAGTATACAAACTCCAGTTTATTTAACTATAATTTTACTATAATCTGCAGTGCTGGAAATCAAAGTAATACACACAAAATGCTGGAGGAACTCAGCAGGGCAGACAGCATCTGTGGTAAAGAGTAAACAGTCAACGTTTCCAGCCAAGACCCTTCATGAGTCCTGATGAATGGTCTTGGCCTGAAGCATCAACTGTACTCTTTCCCATAAATGCTGCCTGGCCTGCTGAGTTCCTCCTGCATTTTGTGTGTGTTACTTAAGAAACTGTATTTACCATTGCTTGCTCACTCTGCCAGGTATGAGCAGAGGAACGAGAGGATGTGAGGAGAAGACGCTTTTGGGAGAAAAACCTCACACTCATTTTCAAACAGGATTAGTTGATAATTTATAAATTTGTAGGTAAATTATTGGGCTAATTTGGTCTAACTGGATGGTACTTTCAAGGATGCAGAACAGGCAAACAACCTTCTGCACTGTTTGTCTAAGATGTGGTCTTTCTGAAATACCTTATTCTTCAGCATTATTCACAAAGCCCAGTCTAATCAAGTCTTCAAATTATGCTCTTTATGTAAAAATCAGAATTAGTTCTAAATGCAAATGATGTTGATTGTAGGATAATGACATTAACCTGCTTCCAATCTGAGCAATTCCTTGCTACCTGGCTATTAATCATTCATTTGCAACCTTCCATTCTGCTTACTTGTCTGATTACTTCTTAAGCATGTTCACTGAAAATCTTCTAAAAATCCAAAGTCTTTGCAGTTGTGGCTCCTTTAAGAGATGACTGTATCTCCAAGGAAGATGGAACAAAGAGCAGAGGCAGCAGTGATCCAATTATTTTTGGGTCAATGGAAACCCTGGAGTAAAAATAACTTGGATCTATAGACCACGGGTTTCCAACCTTTTTTATGCTATGGACCACTATCATTTACCGAGGGATCCATGGACCTTGCAAAAGTTTTTCAACAGCGTATGATTTTCCAAAGCAGCTCACAGCAGCAATTAACTAGCAAGAGGAGCTTGTGATGCTCTAGGTGGGTCAGCTTGTGTTTTCTTCCTGTCATTTTGATAAAATTATGAGCAATATATTCACTGCATTCCTATTTACCATCTAAGCTGTCACATCTTCAAAAAAATCATATTAGATTTGTCAAAGATGATTTAGCTTGGATACAAGTGTGCTTCAGTGAAAGGAATCTGAGCAGCTCAGTTCTTTTGAATGTAGAATGATGCCATGAATTTTCCATAATCTTGCAAACATATTCATTAGCTAAAACTTGAATAGTTTAGGAGTATATATCTGAATGTAACCTATAGGGCATTATTAAGTCATGTTAAACGAGGATTTGTTCTGCTTCTAATCATGCAAGGCTGACACTGATGAATGAAAAATGCTCAATATCCATCTTAGATGGGAACATGTGGATAAACACAAGTAGACAAACAGCAACACACACACACACACACACACACACACACACACACACGCACATACATACACACCTGACTGGAAGAAATTATTTACCTTACAACTATAAACTAATGATCTCATAAATAAAATATGTGTCCTGCCAGTACATGTCAGGAAAAAATAAATAAGAGAAACGTTTCAAGCAGATTCCACTTTAGGTGAGGAAAAATGATATGTCAACATTTAAGTCAAAACAGATTATGCGCAGCAGATTTCATAGAAACATAGAAACATAGAAAATAGGTGCAGGAGTAGGCCATTCGGCCCTTCGAGCCTGCACCGCCATTTATTATGATCATGGCTGATCATCCAACTCAGAACACCGCCCCAGCCTTCCCTCCATACCCCTTGACCCCCGTAGCCACAAGGGCCATATCTTTCTTGAATGGAATAAACTTTTTCTCATTATTTACCTTAACAACATTCTTAGCTTTACATTTCTAACATTTTTGAGAATTTTGGTGATTTGATATGAAAGGAATATTAAATAGTATTATATTATGTCTTTTTTGACCAAGTTCCAATTACAGAGTGCTGCCAACCACTGTTATCATGGGACTTGAAACACTGAAATGCTGCTTTGATGCAAACAGTAAAATTTCAGGCATACATTAATGTGATACTTATTCACTTTTTGGGCAGTGGGCCTCTTGGTTGTTTGCCTTGCACCCTTCCTAAACACAGAAGATGCCACTTGTAAGGTAAACAACTGTAAGTAAACTTCCAACTAATATTGCTTTGTTTAACCTCTGGTTATAATCAGGCGTCAGTCTTCAGTTCCTAAAATGCAAATAGAAAGTACTAATCAGCCTAAAGTTAAAAACATAGCTTTGCGAATAAGCACTATCTGTAGAGATCTATAGAACAGTTTTGCAGATGCTTTATCTGTGAAAAGCAGGTGCTTACTACAGCTAGTTTATTGCTGCTTGACATGTAGTATAAGGCACTGAGTTATTAATTAGGCTTGTTTCAAAAGAGACAAGCTGACTAATTTGCTTAGTTCAAGGAAGCTTGTAGACCAGATGAATAATGTCACTTAGCATTATAAGTAACTGACATATTTATGTTGGAATTCTATGTATTCAAGGAAGTTTGATACACAACAGTAATTGTGGACTGTGTCTCCAAAAAAATTTTAGAACAATTTTGTTAAAAGGATATCTAATGAAATATCACATGCATGTCCATGTGGAAGAAAAAGGGTATAAGTATGGAGAGCAGTTCAGGTTTATTAAGAATGGGGTAAAGGAATGCCAAGAAACCTGGAAGAAACACAGGGTGAATTAGAATAATCTCTCTGGCTTCAGTTTCTGTGACAGATGATTTGTTCGTCTAAAACACATGGGTATGTATTGTTAGTTTATAGGGACTGTAGCTTAATGTTCTGAGTTTAAGAAATGCTTTATGTTTTAAAAGTGGTTTGTGTTTCAGAAATAATTTGTAATTAGAAAATGTTTAAGGTTGAATTCCTCTGTGAGATTAAATGTGTTTTCAGAAGGTTGTTTGAAAATCAATGAACTGTGTTTTAAACTACTTTGTTAGCTGGAAGTACGTTCTCCATGGTAGGAAGTGGTACTGGTAGTTAAGCTTGCTGTGGAGAATAAACTGGAAAGTGAACAAGCTTTTGAAGATCAACTAGCTTTTGTGGTCAGCAAACCCAATACCATCGCATTAACAAAATGTCACATTAAAATACATTACCCCTGACTATGAGATCAATTTAAGCCAATTAGGTAAATTGAATTGTAAAAATAATAACAAAACTTATCCTGTCTGTACTTTACCCATATAGGCACATGAGAAATCTTTATTTGGAAGTCAGATCATACACCCTGGAATATTCAGAGATGCAGAGAGATCATTCTTTGTTCAACCTCTGTTGAGTTAATACCTCGTGCTTTCAGTCCTTTACAAACACAAATTGTACATTTTCTTTTATGGCATTATAATTTTGCTTCAATCACAAGTAAGCCAATAAACTACAAAGAACTTACTTTAATAGAGGATCTTCAATAGTATAAGATTTTCCTAAGTATTTCATGGCTGCAGTTAACAAACAGATTTTCCATTAGCATTCCATTTCCAAATAAGAGATATAGAAACCTTTAAGGAGATATCTTCAAAAGTTAGCCAACAGGAGATGAAGGATTGATGAAGGTAACAGGATGGGAAAGGCCATGGAGGGAGAGTTAGATCAGGAAATAATGCAAACCTATTAATAAAGAAGACTAGCAGAGTTAACACATAGACAGATCAGAGTGTACATGTAGGCCAATGAGTCAAGAAGATTTTGGAAACAAAAGCCTATCTAGAGTTTCAACTGTGGATGAACTGAAGCAGCTAGTGGAACTGGAGTGATGTTTTATAATAGAAGTAAGTGATCTTAATATTATAGTAAATCTGCTCAGAAGCTTTATTCGGGATCAAATCAGACACCAGCATTGTGAATAGTTTGGCTTAGTTTCAGACAGTGATTGAGAGATAAATGGAGACAGTGGCTAGGGAATGCAATTTGTGGCAGTTCAGAAATCAAAGCCTTTAATCCTCTCAATATTTAATTGAAGGAAATGTCTGTTCAGCTATTACTGAAATTTGTAAAAGAGTATGACAAATTAGAGAGAGTAGAGGAGATGAGAAAGATAGTGCTGACTTTTCCCTGGTGACAATGACTGTCTGCTTTCTTAGTTTAGCCCCTGGGTCTTTAACCATTACTTGAATGATTTTAGTGCTTCAGCAAGAAGACATACAAAATACTTGATAATTTTCCTATTATTATTACCAAATATTCACTTTTAAAGGTACCAGAGTTTACTAAACTACTCATGTAAGTATGGATATACCCGGTGTGCTTTATCTTGCTTGCTAACTTGCCACTATAATGTATTTATTCCATCTACTTAGAAACCATATAAACCATAGAAAAACTATAGCACAGAAGGGCCAATCCTCCAGCACTTCACCGGTAGACACCGACATTTTAAATATATCTGCCAGGGCCCCTGCAATTTCAACACTAGTCTCCTTCAAGGTCCGGGGGAATACCCTGTCAGGTCCTGTGGATTTATCCACTTTAATTTGCCTCAAGGTAGCAAGCACCTCCTTCTTTTCAATCTGTACAGTTTCCATGATCACACTGCTTGTTTCCCTTAATTGCATAGACTTCATGCGAGTTTCCTTAGTAAATACAGACGCAAAAAACTCATTTAATATCTCCCCCATTTCTTTTGATTCCACACATAGCCGACCGCTCTGATCTTCAAGAGAACCAATTTTATCCCTTACAATCCTTGTACTCTTAATATACCTGTAAAAACTCTTTGGATTATCCTTCACTTCTTAGTTATCTTTTTCAAGTAGCTAAAATATTGCCTAACTTCTAGCTAATCACCAGATTTCTAAAAATTGTGCAACTTTTCATTCATTTTGGTACCACCCTGAACTTTTTACATTCAACAAAGATAGTCTTTATTTCTCACTGGAATATATGAAATAAAGACTTACATAGATAATGGAATACCCCCTTAATCTCTTAGCCACTGCTTATCCATTGTTTTATCATTAAATCTATCTCCCCTTGTACTTTAGTCAATTCTTTCATCATACAATTGTCATTGCCTGTTTAGGACTTTAGCTTCAAACTTTCTCACTTTCGAACTAAGTCTGAAATTCGTACATTTTAGTATCACTCTTTCAGGATGATTTATTTGCTAGAAGTTCATACTTCATTACACATGACAACATCTGAAATAGCTTGTTCTCTGGTTGGTTTCACAACGAAACTGATCCAAATGCACAGTGTGAACTAATTTTCAAGGCTACCATTGCCAATTTGATTTGCCCAAATAGAAGACTTATGTCACTGAGAATTACTGCAGTATCTTTCATGCAAGATCATTTTAGTCCTCAAACACAAGAGATTCTGCAGATGCTGAAAATCTTAAGAAACATACACAAAATGCTGGAGGAACTTGGCAAGTCAGGCAGCACCTATGGGAAAGAATAAAGAGTCAGTATTTCAGAAGGAGACTTAGGACTGTAAAGTTAGGAGTAAGAAGCCAGAAGAAGATGTTGGGGGAAGCGGAAGGAGTACAAGCTGGCAGGTGATATGTGAGTCCAGGTGAGGGAGAAGGTGGGTTGGTGGGGTAGGCAGATGAAGTAAGAAGCTAGGAGGTAGAAATATAGAAAACCTACAGCACAATACAGGCCCTTTGGCCCACAAAGCTGTTCCAAACATGTCCTTACCTTAGAAATTACTTAGGGTTACTCATAGCCCTCTATTTTTCTAAGCTCCATGTACCTATCCAAGTGTCTCTTAAAAAAACTTATCATATCCACCTCCACCACCATCACCAGCAGCCCATTCCATGCACTCAACATTCTCTGCGTAAAAAAACTTAACTCTGACATCTCCTCTGTGCCTACATCCAAGCACCTAAAAACTGTGCCCTCTCGTGCTAGCCATTTCAGCCGTGGGAGAAACCCTCTGACTGTCCACATGATCAATGCCTCTCATCATCTTGTGCACCTCTATCAGGTCACTTCTTATCATCCACTGCTCCAAGGAAAAAAGGCCGGGTTCACTCAAACTATTCTCATAAGGCATGTTCTCCAATCCAGGCAACATCCTTGTAAATCTCTTCAGCACCATTTCTATGGTTTCCACATACTTCCTGTAGTGATGCGACCAGAACTGAGCACAGTACTCCAAGTGGGGTCTGACCAGGGTCCTATATATCTGCAACATTACCTCTCGGCTCTTAAACTCAATCCCACAATTGATGAAGGTCAAAGGACCGTATGCTTTCTTAACCACAGAGTCAACCTATGCAGCTGCTTTGAGTGTCCTATGGACTCAGACCCCAAGATCCCTCCAACCTTCCACACTGCCAAGAGTCTTACCATTAATACTATATTTTGCCATCATATTTGATCTACCAAAATGAACCACCTTACACTCATCTGGGTTGAAATCCATCTGCCATTTCTCAGCCCAGTTTTGCATCCTATCAATGTCCTGCTGTAACCTCTGACAGCCCACCACACTATCTCCGATACCCCCAACTTTTGTGTCATCAGCAAATTTACTAACCCATCCCTCCACTTCCTCATCCAGGTAATTTATAAAAGTCATGAAGAGTAGGGGTGCTAGAACAGATCCCTGAGGCACACCACTGGTGACCGGCCTCCATGTAGAATATAACCAAAGAGAGCTACAACCATTCTTTGCTTTCTGTGGGCAAGCCAGTTCTGGATCCACAAATCAATGTCACCAAGGATCCCATGTCTCTTTACTTCCTCAATAAGCCTTACATGGGGTACCTTGTCAAATGCCTTGCTGAAATCCATCTACTGCTCTACCTTCATCAATGTGTTTAGTCACATCCTCAAAAAAATCAGTCAGGTTCGTAAGGCATAACCTGCCTTTGACAAAGCCATGCTGACTATTCCTAATCATATTGTGCCTCTCCAAATGTTCATAAATCCTGCCTCTCAGGATCTTGTCCATCAACTTACGAAGGTGATATGTGGAAGACACAAAGGGCTGAAGAAGAAGGTATCTGATAGGACAAGGCAGTGGATCATGGAAGAATAGGAAAGAGGAGTGACATCAGAGGGAGGTGATAGGCAGGTGAGGAGAAGGAAAGATGTGAGAGGGTAACCAGAATGGGTAATGGAAAATGAGGAGGAGGAATGGAGGAAAATTGAAGTGGGTGTCCTTTCAGTTCTTGTTTTGTATTCTGACTTAGCCAGTATTAGGGGAAAAACAGACAACTCCCGGCAGTGATTTTTACTCTTACTATTTCTTATTGTACATAGAAGGGGCCATATTGTGAGGATTAAAGGGATTGGACCTTTCACAGAGAAGGATTACTTGGTTCTCTGAGGTTGAGAACGGATGAGGCAAATAAGCAGGTTTTCCATTCAGCAGTCATTTTATTTGATACACCTGTATACATGCTCATTCATGCAAATATCTAATCAGCCAATCATGTGGCAGCAACTCAATGCATAAAAACATACAGATATGGTCAAGAAGTTCAGTTGTTGTTCAGAACAAACATCAGAATGGGGGCGAAATGTGATCTAAGTGACTTTGACTGTGGAATGATTATTGGTGCCAAACGGAATAGTTTGAGCATCTCAGAAACTGCTGATCTCCTGTGATTTTCACACACAAAAATCTCTAGTATTTTCAGAGAATGGTAAAACAAAAACAAAATAAAATCCAGTGAGCAGCAGTTCTGTGGGTGAAAATGCCTTGTTAATGAGAAAAGTCAGAGGAGAATGGTCAGACTGGTTCAAGCTGACAGGAAGGTGGCAGTAACTCAAATTACAATAACAGAATGCACAACATATCAAATCCTGAAGTAGATGGGCTACAGCAGCAAAAGATCATGAAGAGACAGAAATACACCCAGTAGCCACTTCATTAGTTACCTCCCATACCTAATAAACTGGCCACTGAGAGTATGTTTCCTGCAGTTGAGGAGAAAAGAAAAGGGGAGTAGTTGGAGATAGAAGAGCCGACCAGTAATAGAAATGGAGGAGGGAGAACTTGTTTACAGTTGTAGAACCACTTTTTAGGTGGTAGAAATTTTGAAGGATGGTCTATTGTAATTAAACTTTTTGGGATGGAAGGTGAATGTTAGGGGAACCTTTTCTTGGCTGGGAAGACGGCAGAGGAGGCATGGGCAATGGCTTTATTCATTATGACTAAGGGAGGGCATGGTTTAGGTTAAAGGAAAACATCTCAGATACACCTGTGTAAGAAACAATGCCATCACAGCGTATGTGATGGAAATGGAGGGAAGGAAAGAACGGTATTGTATCCCAGTTTTCTTTTCTGTATAAGTGTAGTTGACCTGCTGAGCATGTCCTACTGCCTCATTATTAGCAACACATTTAACAGACAAAGATGCATAATCTGATTCTAGAGCAGGGGTTCCCAACCGTTTTTATGCCATGGGCCAAAAGTATTAAGCAAGGTGTCCATGGACCCTAGTTTGTGAATCCCTGTCCTAGTTCAACAAACAATCTGCAGGAAGAACTCAGTGAGCTCAGCTGTATCTGTGGGATAAAAGGAACTGTTCATGTTTCAGGTTGAAAACCTACATCTCAACCCTTCATCTATGCTCCATTTCCAGCATCTGATTCTAAATGTTACATTAACTCATTTGATCCTACCCTATTAGAGACATTCCTTTTGTTCAAACTATCCCTTCCCAACTTCTCTGCTACTAAAAAAAAAAATCTGTTATTTTTCTTTCTCATGGTTGGACCTGACAATTAACTCTGTCCCTCTTTCCACAGATGCTGCCTGAGCAGCTGAGTGTTTTCAGCTTCCATATTTTTTTAATACATGATACCACATTGTGAACATTGACTGCAGTATAGAAGAGTGGAAGATGAGCAAAGGAATCACTACTTCACCTGGCAAGTCTGCTTTGATCCCTGTGTTTGCTAGTGAGTGCTGCTTGTCAATTGAAGCTAATGGTCTCACTGCAGTGAAGCACATGGTACTGAAATAATTTGACTGATACCATAACTGCCAAAGCATTTTGGCAATGACTGAGTCTGCCCTTCAGCAAAATGTTGATTTCTTTCTCAATTTTTTGTTCCGTTCTGCCACACCTGCTCCTACAATACTTATTTAGAGCAGCTTTTGAGGGATGGGCTCCTAAAAGAGCTGAGAACGATGAACTAACATACATGGTGAAGTAAAGCACCTAGTTTATGATGCCCATTCTCACGGAGCTCTGCTTTACATCTGGGATTAAAAACAATAAGAATAGATAGCGTGTTAGTCAGATATGATTACTTGTGTGGGAAAGCAGGATACTGCATTGTTGACATGATACTGATAGGTTAATGATGGGTCCACTGCTTAGATTCCATCAATTCTACCACTTTCTGTATCTTAAACAGTGGATTGGTGCCATGACTTAAAGATTTTCATGGAAATTTCTCATTATCAAACCTTTGTGGACTTGTTTACTTAAAAGGTTAGCCCATTAGTGTAATCCCTGCACACTAATGGCAATACCATAATTCAGAAAGCATCATCATGGTACCAGTTTGCTGTGATATGCTTTTCTCTCAACTGCATTGTCTCCAAGGTTGAATAGCTATTGTCAGTGTTTGAATAGCAGGCCAACATACTTAATGCAGTCACTGCTTGTACCTGTAGTGTGGAGATCCCTCAAGGAAATGTGTTTAGGGGAAAATCAGAGTTCCTCAGGCAAGATGCCACACCTATATGTTCAAGATTCAAGATTATTTAATGTCATTTCCTGTACACAAGTGTAAAGAAGAACAAAATAATTGTTACTTCGGATCCAAAGCGGCATTAAAAAAAACACCAAATATAATAATTTAAAAAATAGAATAAGTAGATCCAACTGGCTGCTGCTGGAGTAGCAGCACTTTTATTGGTGCTCCTGCTCTTTTTAATTTACTGATTCCAACTTGTTTTGATAACTTACTTTTAAATGCGATATTGCTTTAGGATGAGTCATGCTAAAGCTTCTAAAAAAGAAGAGGACCCTCCTGTAAATTTGGAATTTATTATGGAGACACTTTGGAAGCATAAAAATGAAATTTTGGAGGAGTTCCAGGAACTCAGTGCTGAATTTAAATGGATGGATGGAAAACTGGATTCTATTCAAAAAACTTATAAGTGAACATGATAAACAAATAAAAGAGAACGAAGACACTTTGACGACGTTCGATGTGAAGATAGATGACCTGGAATAGATCTGTGATAAACAGTTAAAGGTTAATGAAACATTAAGACAGAAGATTATCGACTTAGAAAATAGAAACAGAAGAAATAATCTACATATGCTAGGTTTCAAAGAGTCATTGGAAGGCAATCAGCCTTTGGAATTTTTTGCAAACCTTTTGGCTAATTTATTTCCGAATATTTTAAAATCTCCACCTAAAATAGACTGATCCCACAGATTGCCTGTACCAAGACCTCCTCCAGGAGGAGAACCCATTCAGTGATAATTTTCAAACAAAGGAACTTTTACTTTGTGAATCTCGTCGGAAGGATATGATTGATTATGAAGACCAGAAGTTCAGAATTGTGGAAGATTTTTCACCCGAGGTGTTGAATGAAGGCTTCAAGTTTTAAGAAGTCATGTCTGAGCTGTATAATAAAGGTTTTAAACCATCTGTTCGCTACCCTGCTTGTCTTAGAATCATTTTGCAAAATGGCTCTCAGAGATGGTTCCGTTCGACTCAAGAGGTGCAGGATTTCTTGAGTGCCAAATCAATTTCAGAAGTTGAACTGTTCAATAACTCTTTACACAAATTTATGTTGTGTCTGCCTGATGGATCCTTTTTTTAGAATCAGGAGTCTAACTGTTCACTACTTTCTTTTATGAACAATTGTTTTTTTTAACTTCTGGTATACCTTCGTATCTTTTTTTTTCATACTTTTATTTCATTGTTTAGAAAATTATGGATTTAATATTAGTAAGTTTTCTTTGAGTTAATACGTTCTAAGTTAATATGTTTTGAACTTTCATATTCCTTTCTAATATTTTTATACTATAATTATTTATGAGGGTTTTTTCAATATGTTTAATTTTGCTCTTTTTTTTGTTGTGTCTTGTTGGAACGCAGTTTTGCCTTGAATTTTCTTTTTTCAGAGCTCTGTCAGTAGATTGTTCTGGGAAGGAATGGTAGGTTTAGCTGTCGACTGCCCTTTGGTTGATTTTCTCTCTTTGGGCGGGGGGTGGGGGGGGGGGTTTCTTTTTATCTATCAGCTGTTTGGCTCTCTCAGCTTCATTTGTTGCTTGGTTACTTTTTCTTAAAGCTCATTGTTTGAATTTAATATATATTCCAGTGGTTTTTATTCAAACATCTCCTTTAAGCAATATTTAAAATGGACCATATTTTTTATTTACTTAGTTTTAATGTGAAAGGATTAAGCCATCCTGTGAAATGTAATAAGATATTTAATTATATTAAGAAATTGAATGTCTCAGTTATTTTTTCACAAGAAACACATGTTCGTGAATGTAATAATTTCTGTCTTTTCAGCCGTTGGAAGAATTTATCTTTCCATTCCTCCTTTCAGGCTAAGGCAAGAGGAGTTTTGATTCTTATGGACAATTCAGTTTCTTTCGTTCAACATAATATACTGTCTGATACCAATGGGATTTTTGTTATAGTGTCAGGGAAATTAGATAGTAAATTAATGGATTCTGCTAATTTGTATGCCCCGAATATAGATGATCCAGGGTTTTTTGAACTTTTTTTTCACTTTTACCAGATTTAAGTTTATATTTTTTGTTTTAGGAGGAGACTTCAACTGTTGTTTAGATCCTGTAGTGTTCTTGTGCAGTGTGTTGAAACTCTGACTAAATACCAAATTAAACCGGAGCCAACGAAGACAGAGTCGTAGTAAGGTTAACCATTTACTGTTCACTCTTCTACATTAACATCGTATGGTGAAAACTGTTGATTAAAAAAAAAACAAACATACACAGTGTCTGTTTCATTCTGGAGACCACGCGCGCTCTCTTCTTTTAGCAAGAGTCTCCAGCCGCCCTGAGTAGGGAGTGAAGGGGGATCCTGTCAAACCGCCTCCGGGCCTGAGCCTACACCGTGTTAGAAATTGAAAAGCCGACATGCGCGCCACCTTAACCGTCACTTCCTTAACAGAAACCGCGTTAATATTTTTACTTCAAATACTTTCATAGGATCTTACGGTGTTGCTTCTATAATGTTTCTTTGTGGGTAGACTCGGAGCTCTTCACGATCATGCTGCACTCATGGCACCCGCCTTTACACCTTCCTGAACCGGAGGTTACACATAAGACGCGGCAAAACCGGGGGTGACATCATCACATGCCGCGATATACCATAGACAATGAATTTACCTTTGTTAAACCGTAACTTAGTCATCAAGCTTTAACTTTAACTAGAAAATAGTTACAAACAAATCATTTAAAGCATAGACCCAACAAAGTAAAATAAATGCCTTAAGGGCAACACAGATACGTGTTTTAGATCATTCTTCTTCTAAATGATTGACTTGTAGTAGATCTGCCTCCTTTATCCAATCTTTTCTTAAAAAGAATAAGGACCCAATTGGATGCTCTTCTTATAGACCTATTCCCTTACTTAATAAAATTTTACCTAAACTTTTGGCTTATAGGATTGAAAATATTTTGCCATTTATTATCTCTGATGATCAGACTAGATTTATCAAAAATCGATACTCCCACTTTAATATTTGTCGTTTATTGAATGTTATTTATTCTCCTTCTAAAGAGATTTATCCGAATGTGTGATATCCTTAGATGCTGAGAAAGCCTTTGATTGGGTTGAATGGAATTATTTATTTAAAACTTTAGAAAAAATTAACTTTGGGCCCGATTTTATTCAATGGATTAAATTACCTTATTTATCTCTCTCTGCTCAGGTTCTTACTAACTCTCAGTACTCGGAACCATTTAAACTTCATCATTGAGCTAGACAAGGTTGCCCTTTGAGTCCTTTGCTTTTTGATTTGGTTTTAGAACCTTTAGCTATTGCTTTCTGGGAATCTATGTCATGGTCCGGATTGGGGTCCCTTTAAATTTACTTTATTTATCTTACGTTCCAGACCGTTGACTCCCTGTTTCCCTTTGATTCCCTGTTTTTCCATGTCCCTCGGGCTTGGTGATTGGAGGCAATTTACTCTCGGCTGAACCGGCAGTTTATAGTCTCCGGCTTTCAGCCGTTTGGCGCGAGAGCATTTGCAAAGTCACCAATGGTACTGCGAGCCAATGTCATCTGTCCGGAGCAAGCCTAGTCTCCCCCTGAAGCGAATGCCAGTAAGTTGCCTTTCCTTATGGGAGCAACCTTGTCAAGCAAGCCTGCAAAGCAAGCCTGCAAAGTTTCCTCACCGAGGCGGGTCCGTCAAAAAGCAAGCCTGCAAAGTTTCCTCACCGAGGCGGGTCCGTCAGTTAACTCGCTCGAGGGAATCAAGAGCTGCTGTCTACTGTTCCCGGGCCGAGTCTAGAGCTCGCCACTACCCGGAGGCTCCAAGTACCACTTCCTGGCCCCGGCGGCTCCAAGTACCACGTCCTTGCCCTGGCGACTCCAAGTACCACGTCCTTGCCCCGGCGACTCCAAGTACCAAGTCCTGACTCTGGAGGCTCCAAGTACCACGTCCTGGCCCCGGCGGTTCCAAGTACCACGTCCTTGCCCCGGCGACTCCAAGTACCAAGTCCTGACTCTGGAGGCTCCAAGTACCACGTCCTTGCCCCGGCGACTCCAAGTACCAAGTCCTGACTCTGGAGGCTCCAAGTACCACGTCCTGGCCCCGGCGGCTCCAAGTACCACGTCCTTGCCCTGGCGACTCCAAGTACCACGTCCTTGCCCCGGCGACTCCAAGTACCAAGTCCTGACTCTGGAGGCTCCAAGTACCACGTCCTGGCCCCGGCGGCTCCAAGTACCACGTCCTTGCCCCGGCGACTCCAAGTACCAAGTCCTGACTCTGGAGGCTCCAAGTACCACGTCCTGGCCCCGGCGGCTCCAAGTACCACGTCCTTGCCCCGGCGACTCCAAGTACCAAGTCCTGACTCTGGAGGCTCCAAGTACCACGTCCTGGCCCCGGCGACTCCAAGTACCAAGTCCTGACTCTGGAGGCTCCAAGTACCACGTCCTGGCCCCGGCGGCTCCAAGTACCAAGTCCTGACTCTGGAGGCTCCAAGTACCACGTCCTGGCCCCGGCGGCTCCAAGTACCACGTCCTGGTCCCGGCGACTCCAAGTACCACGTCCTTGCCCCGGCGACTCCAAGTATCACGTCCTGGCCCCGGCGACTCCAAGTACCACGTCCTTGCCCCGGCGGCTTCAAGTACCACGTCCTTGCCCCGGCGACTCCAAGTACCACGTCCTTGCCCCAGCGGCATCCAAGTCGCAAGTCAATTCCTGGCCCTGACGGTCCGTGATTCGGAGTCCTAGCCCAGACCCTTCGTCCCAGCCTAGTCCAAAGCCTGAGTCCTTGGCCAGTACGCTATTCCTGTTTCTGCTTTGCTCTCCTTGTATCGAGCAATAAACTCAATTAAGTTAACCTCACAAGATGTGTCTTACATTTGGGTCCACCCTTGCTCCCAACACCCCCCATTGTGACAATCTAATGATATCACTGGTATTTTAAGGAGGGATATTACCCATGTGACAAGAATACACATAGATTAAGATGTTAGCTGTCCTGTGCTGGCACCAGTGGGATCAGAAGTTGGTCTACCACCTGTCTTCAGGAGAAAGAGAGATAAGGAAAACAATGGAGCAGCATTTGGAGATGTTAATGAAGGGACGGGAGAGAGTAACGGAAGGAGACCTGTCAAGATCGGCTCCCCCTTTGAACCTTGAACTGCTTGAAATGATGGACAGGCGATACCCCAGCGGGAGGATAAAAAGGGATAGGTTCGCTAAGGCAGCACACACGACACCCGAGGTAACGAGACCCTGGAAGCGGTGCGTCTCTCACAAGTCGGTGGGAAGTTTTTGGACAGCTGATCGCGGGATCAAGCCATAGACGCTCAGGGTGGAAAGGCACGATCGGCGGGAACCTGGTGTGTGTCCGCCCTTGCCTGGGTGCCAGGTTCACTGCAGAGAAACGATCGTATCTGTAAACGGAGGGGTCACGGTCGGTGATCTCAGATGACATCACAAAGGACTCGCCCGAAAGCTGACTGCGAAGGTCTGTGTGTGGAAGCCGTTTTGAATATTCATTCGTTTTGCTCTCTCTCTCCTTCCCTCCACTGTCTGCGAACTGAACTGAACTTTGCGTCACTTTGAAACTGGTCATTTACCCCTAGACAACGATAGAGCTTGATTGATCCTGTTATCTTAATTCTCTGTACATGTGTGTTTATCATTGCCGAACTGTTGCATTTATTATCCTTTTCATTAGAGTACTGTGTTGCTTGTTTCTTTAATAAAACTTTCCTAGTTCTAGTAATCCAGACTCCAACTGAGTGTTCAATTTCTGCTGGTTTTGGCAACCCAGTTACGGGGTACGTAACACCCACAAAGTTTTGCTTTATGCTGATGACCTTTTGCTCTACCTCTCTAATGTGGAGTCTTCTTTACCTTCTCTACTTTCTGTAGAGAAGGGGAGGGGAGGGGAGGAGAAGATGGTGGCACGATGCAGCGCGTGCAGCCGCTCCGAATTGATATTGTATTTGTTAAATAGGGGCCATGCACAATCCTGATTTGATGGAGATGGATGTGGAAAGCACAGATAAAAATCTGGAGAAACTTCTGAAACGCCTGCTTCGTTGCCGCTGCTACTGTGCCATTGAGAATCTCTGGAGGGGAAGGCCCCAAATCCTCAGCTTTTCCTATTGCCTGTTGCCGAGGCTGGGGTCGAAGCACTCAGCAGAGATGGTGTTTGGTGTTCAGTGTCGGAAAGCTGGTCGGAGGCTCGAAGTTTTCGGACGGACTCAGAGTCGGACTGTGGTCGGTGCTTCCAGGATGCTGCATCGGCAAGTTTGCGGCTCTGGAAGCTCATGGCAGGAAGAGTTTCTCCCTTCAACCGTCTGCGTGAGATGATGGGACTTTCGAGAGTCTTTGAGACTTTTTTTTACCGTGCCCATGGTCTGTTCTTCATCAAGCTACGGTATTGCTTTGCACTGTTGTAACTATATGTTATAATTATATGGATTTTATCAGTTTTTTTAGTCTTGGTTTATCTTGTGTTTCTGTGATATCATTCTGGAGGAACAAATTGTATCATTTCTTAATGCATGCATTACTAAGTGACAATGAAAGAGGACTGTGTGTCCTAATAATCTAATCTAATCTTTAGTCTCCTGCTTTAGTCAGTTTTCAGGACATAAACTTAATTTTCAGAAGAGTGAACTTTTTTCCTTTGAATAATTTAGTATTAGTTAATACTAACCTTCCTTTTAAAATTGTAAGAAACCAATTTACTTATTTGGGTGTAACAATTACTAGGAATTATAAATTCCTTTAAAAAAATTTTTTTACACTTCTGAATTATGTTGCGAAGGCACTATCAAATTGGTCACCCCTCTCCTTATCGTTGATTGTCCGAATCAATTCTATTAAAATGAATATTTTGCCTAAATTTTTATATTTATTTCAGGCCATACCTGTTTTTATACCTAAATCCTTTTTTGATTCTTTGGATTCTATTATATCTTCTTACATATGGAAACATAAAATTTCTCGATTAAATAAAGTTCATCTTCAAAAAGCTAAAAAGAATGGAGGTTTAGCCTTACCCAATTTTAGGTTTTATTACTGTGCAGTGAATATACAGAATCTTACGTTTTGGTTATATTATATTAATCGAGAGGTCTGTCCTGTGTGGGCTTCTTTAGAATCTAACTCTGTTGATAAATTTTCTATTATTTCTCTTCTCGGATCCTCAATTCCTTTATCTTTCGGTAATTTAACTGATAATTTTGTAGTTAAACACACTTTGAGGATTTGGGTACAATTTAGAAAATATTTTGGTTTGTTGAATTTTTCACTTTCCGGTACATTTTTTCTAACTTTTTTTTAAACCTTCTATGTCTGATGTAGTTTTTAAAGAGTGGAATAGATTGGGTATTAAATGTTTTCATTATTTGTTTGTTGGAGATAGCCTCTCTTCATTTGAACAACTGTCAGTTAAGTATAGCCTACCGAGAACTCACCTTTTTCGATATTTACAAATTAGAGACTTTTTGTGCTCTCAAGGTCATACATTTCCTAAAAGTCCAGATAAAAATTTACTTGATATAATTTTTAATTTGAAACCCTTCCATAATGCATCTATATCTAACATTTATGGTATATTGTTGGGAATGAGAAATATTCCTTTAGATAAAATTTTAAAAATCTTTGGGAACAAGATTTACAGAATCCAATTTCTGAGGACACTTGGAATGACATTTTTAAACTGGTTAGTACCTCAGCATTATGTGTCCAACATTCCCTCTACAATTTAAAGTGGTTCTCATCAAGCTCATATGTCTAAAGACAAGCTGTCTCGTTTTTATTTGGATATATCTCCCTATTGTGATAGATGTAATAATGGAGAAGCTTCACTAATCCATATGTTTTGGACTTGTCCGAGTCTTGAAAAATATTAGAAGGAAGTAGTTCAACCTTTTTCAGTGCTTTTTAAAGTAAATTTTAAACCTAATCCCTCGACTGGCTTATTTGGTATTGTTGGAGGAAATGATTTTATTTTGGAGACACATGATCTGCAAATTTTGGCCTCTATTTCTCTTATAATCAGGAGGGCATTGTTGTTTAAGTGGAAAGATGCCACTCTGCCTACTCGTACTCATTGGTTAAATGAAGTTATGTTTTGCTTTAATTTAGAGAAGATTCGCTGTTCAATTTCTGAACCTGGACAAGATTTTATAACATTGTAGGGACCTTTTCTGAATTATTTTCAAAATCTTTGACTTGCTATTAAGCACAGATGTTGGCTAATAATATGTTTTACTATATGGTAAGGATTTCTTGCTTTACCTTTTTTTAACCTAACAGCTTTTTTTTCTGGTGGTGGGTTTAGAATTTTTTGTATAATAAAATTATCTCGTTTCAATATTATGTTTAAATTTAATTTATATGTATATGGGGTAATTACATTTTATCTGTGATTTCAATATATTGTAATTTATATATGTTATATATCCAACTGTACTCTGTATTCTTTTATGTAAGAAATTAATAAAAATATTAAAGAAATACAATAAATAAGTTATATAAGATAATTTACATACATGGACTGATTGTATGTCCATGAAGTGACACTAGGCTGTACATGAGGTGACTGACAGGGTATAATATAGTACTGGTAGATTAGTGGTGGAGGTGTCGATCAACCTTACTGCTTGGGGAAAGTAATTGTTTTTGAGTCTGGTGCAGATGCTCCCCCCTGATGGGACTGGAACAGACAGTCCATGAGCAGGGAAGATTGGAGCCTTCATGATGTTATGTTGCAGTACGTGTCTAACCTACCCACTCATCGAAAACCACTCACCCTTGGGAGGCGGGGACTGGCCGGTGTCAGTGGAGCGTTAATCTAGCATATGGTAACACTGCAGTCTATTTTGCTCTCTGGGTCACCGTGGACCAGGTAGTGGATGGTGCCATGGAAACCGTAAACAGTCGAGGTATGCTGCAATAAAGAGGCACACACTTTAGCTAAGTATTTGTCACTATGTGTACGTTCAGTGTTTGTTTTGTCCTGCCAGTTTTGTTGCTCAGTTTAGATAAGTATTTGTAATCCAGTGTAGTTTTAAGGGTTTACTGAATGCTTGGTGTCTGCTTTGTTCTGTAAATAAACAATTAACCTACTTATTGGTACTGAGTGCCTTCTGTCCACACTCCCCATAACCGTGAAACTGATTTCTCAGAATAACTAGAGCTGTGAGCAGGATTTGGTGATTTAACAGAAGTTGAATATCCTTAGAAGGAAAACAGGAGAGAGAACCGCCTTTGAGAGGAATGCCAATTCCCGGGCTGGACAAACAACAACATGGGATTTGGGAGTCTCACCCATCTACTGGCAGACCATTGGATGCCTGTACACTGGTCAGACAAGTTGGACTTCCGCGGGGTGAAAATACCGTACTTCACAAAGTAGGGTTCCCCAAGAGCAAGGGGGCCCAGAGGAGTGCCTCCTGGCTTGCTGGCAGCCTTCGGAAAGCAGCAGCATGAGACCGTCTATCTCACGTATAATCTCAAGGAGAACGAGGTAGCTGCTCTGAGGAATGAAGTCCAATTCCTAAACCAGCTCTGTGTTACTGTCAGGGAGATTGCTTGGTCAGTGCAGACACAGGCTAGAGAGTTGGAGGATAAGAGCACAGAGACAGCCTTTCAGCTGGTAAGGGTGCAGCAGTTAGAGGCTGCCTATAGGGCTAACTCACAATATCAGTGCTCAGACCCCGAAATGTGGATAGAGATGGGTCATTTGATTAGCTAGCAAGGATAGGGAGGAGAGGTCAGAAGAATTGAATTGACTTTATTTCTTCACGTACATAAGGAGTAACAATCTTTATGTTACATCTCCGTCTAACTGTGCAATGTGCAATCATAGTCATTTATAATAATTTATAATAAATAACACAGTCAGTATAACAAAGAGTACACTCACATCAGCGTGAGTTCACCAGTCTGATGGCCTGATGGAAGAAGCTGTCCCGGAGCTTGTTGGTCCTGGCTTTTATGCTCTGGTACCGTTTCCAAGATTGGTAGCAGTTGGAATAGATTGTGGTTGGGGTTACTTGGGTCCCCAGTGATCCTATGGGCCCTTTTTACACACCTGTCTTTGTAAATATCCTGAATCATGGGAAGTTCACAACCACAGAGGCGCAAGCTGTCCACACCACTCTCTGCAGGGTCCCTCGATTCCCATACCAAGCATTGATGCAGACAGTCAGCCAGTCAGGATGCTCTCAATTGTGCCCCTGTAGAAAGTTCTTAGGATTTGAGGGCCCATACCAAACATCCCGGTGCTGTTGTGCCTTTTTCAACACACAGTTGGTGTGTACAGACCACGTGAGGTCCTTGGTGATGTGTATGCCGAAAAACTTAAAGCTGTTCATCCTCTCAACCCCAGATCCAATAATGCCAATAGGGGTTAACCTGTCTCCATTCCTCCTGTAATCCACAACCAGCTCCTTTGAAGAGAGCCTCAGGGATCCCCTTCGAAGGGAGCGTCCTTTCCCCTATGCAGCCACACTAGTACAGGACAGACTGGTCGCCACATAGTCCTAGCCCAGCAAGGGGCTACCCTACAGCCTCCATGGAACAGGGTGAGGAAAAACTGAGGGACATTGACCTGGGGAGGGTGACACTGAGGGTCTCACTGAGATGACTACCGTCTGAGAGTTCTTCACTAAGGAAGTGACAGAGCTGGGAGGCAGGTATAGGCAGAAGCCAGGGGACCATCTGACCACGTGATTGCTGAGGACCTGTGATGTGGGGCTTGCTGGCGTGAATTTATGTAACAGGGAGATGGGTGTCCATAATGGAGGGGGGGTGTGGGGGAGCTGTCATCCCAACATGCGATTAACAACTCCCTGAGAGTGCCACCAGCTTCCCATAGGGGGAATGAATCGCTATGGGGAAGAGTGATAGTGGCAGTTAATGTCAGGAGTCCCACCAGAGGTTCAGAGGTTAACCTCAATCATGGTGGGATGTTTATTTAAAACAGGAGCTCCCGGTTTAAAGGAAGTTATGCTTCTCTTATTGGGACCAGCAATGGGAGGGATTGGAGCATGTGGGGGAAGGTTGCTGTAACCGGGTACGTTAGACAAGTGACCTTGACGTGGCGGGCTCTGCGTGCCCCGTAAATAAATGTTTTTTTCTGTTTCTCAGAGCCGGGGACCCAAGGGAGCAGGTAAATGGGGTTCCCACTCCCGCACTCTGTACCATGCGGAGGAAGCACTGCCAGGTGAAGAGAGGCAAGGAGGTGTTAAGGGAGAAGGGTCATTCTCCAAGCACTCCCCTAATTAGTTTCCTTCTGCTTGCCACATGCTGCCTCACATCTCGCTTGGGGTTCCTTTTATCCTTCACTGGAGGCTTTGGAAAAGACACTGGCGGACCTTCAACAGAAGTAGGTGTCAGGCAGTGAGTGGCCCCCACCCTTCCCACTCGCGTAGAGGTGGGATCAGGGCTCCTGGCGGTTATGCTCAGTGTCCCTTTCTTTCTTAGCCAGGGGACCCAAGGTCTTACATACCATTGCATAACAGCGGGGAGAAAGGAATGTGCAGAGATGGTCGGCACTGCTGCCATGTAGACCATCATTCTTGTAAACTCCGACAGCTGGTGGGGTTCCAGAGTTACCAAGAGGGTTAGGGGCTTCACTCCTTCCCACCTGGGAGGCTACGTTGCCAGTGGCCATCGGACCAGGCCAGACCCACAACTGTCTTGATGGCAGTCTCCTCTGAGTGCATTCTGGGTATGAATGGGCTGAGGAGTAGATCCCTGCAGACAAGTAGAGGTCACTTCATGTTCAGGAATGCACATGCAAAGGTACTAGTGTGGCTGGCCAAGTTGGGACCTTTGGTGATTCCGCCTCCAAGTTAATGGACACCAAGGAGTACAGGATCCCGGGAGGCACCATGGGGATCAGGGAAACTCTGAAGGTCCTGCTACGGGAGGGGTGGGGGGTTCACCTTCCCTGCAACCTCCCCCTACAATAGCCCAGTGTGGCTGGTGCGGGAGGGGGATGGCACAAGGCACTTGAACAGCTACAGTGGTGCTGGAAAGTTTGTGAACCCTGTAGAATTGTCTCTATTTCTGCATAAATATGACCTAAAATATGATCAGATCCTCACAAGTCCTAAAGCTAGATAACCAATTAAGTAAATAACACAAAAACATTATACTTGTACATTTATTTATAGAGAAAAATGGTCCAATATTTATTGAATTTAATTTAATTTATTTTATTGGGTTCTCTTTATCTAGTTTTAGGACATATAGGCAAAAGAATAAATCAGGGAAGGTAGTGCACTCGTGGCTGACAAGGGAAATTGGGGATAGTATCAATTCCAAAGAAGAAGCATACAAATTAGCCAGAAAAAGTGGCTCACCTGAAGACTGGGAGAAATTCAGAATCTAGCAGAGGAGGACAAAGGGCTTAATTAGGAAAGGGTAAAAAGATTATGAGAGAAAACTGGCAGGGAACATAAAAACTGACTGTAAAAGCTTTTATAGATATGTGAAAAGAAAAAGATTGGTTAAGACAAATGTAGGTACCCTACAGACAGAAACAGGTGAATTGATTATGGGGAGCAAGGACATGGCAGACCAATTGAATAACTACTTTGGTTCTGTCTTCACTAAGGAGGACATAAATAATCTTCTGGAAATAGTAGGGGACAGAGGGTCCAGTGAGATGGAGGAACTGAGGGAAATACATATTAGTAGGGAAGTGCTGTTAGGTAAATTGAAGGGATTAAAGGCAGATAAATCCCCAGGGCCCGATGGTCTGCATCCCAGAGTGCTTAAGGAAGTAGCCCAAGAAATAGTGGATACATTAGTAATAATTTTTCAAAACTCTTTAGATTCTGGACTAGTTCCTGAGGATTGGAGGGTGGCTAAAGTAACCCCACTTTTTAAAAAAGGAGGGAGAGAGAAACCGGGCAATTATAGACCGGTTAGCCTAACATCGGTGGTGAGGAAAATGCTAGAGTCAATTATCAAAGATGTGATAACAGCACACTTGGAAAGCAGTGAAATCATTGGACAAAGTCAGCATGGATTTGTAAAAGGAAAATCATGTCTGACAAATCTCATAGAATTTTTTGAGGATGTAACTAGTAGAGTGGATAGGGGAGAACCAGTGGATGTGGTATATTTGGATTTTCAAAAGGCTTTTGACAAGGTCTCACACAGGAGATTAGTGTGCAAACTTAAAGCACACGGTATTGGGGGTAAGGTATTGATGTGGATAGAGAATTGGTTGGCAGACAGGAAGCAAAGAGTGGGAATAAACAGGACCTTTTCAGAATGGCAGTCAGTGACTAGTGGGGTACCACAAGACTCAGTGCTGGGACCCCAGTTGTTTACAATATATATTAATGACTTAGATGAGGGAATTAAATGCAGCATCTCCAAGTTTGCAGATGACACGAAGCTGGGCGGCAGTGTTAGCTGTGAGGAGGATGCTAAGAGGATGCAGGGTGACTTGGATAGGTTAGGTGAGTGGGCAAATTCATGGCAGATGCAATTTAATGTGGATAAATGTGAGTTTATCCACTTAGGTGGCAAAAACAGGGAAACAGATAATTATCTGAATGGTGGCTGATTAGGAAAAGGGGAGGTGCAACGATACCTGGGTGTCATTATACACCACTGATTGAAAGTGGGCATGCAGGTACAGCAGGCGGGGAAAAAGGCGAATGGTATGCTGGCATTTATAGCGAGAGGATTGGAGTACAGGAGCAAGGAGGTACTACTGCAGTTGTACAAGGCCATGGTGAGACCACACCTGGAGTATTGTGTGCAGTTTTGGTCCCCTAATCTGAGGAAAGACATCCTTGCCATAGAGGGAGTACAAAGAAGGTTTACCAGATTGATTCCTGGGATGGCAGGACTTTCATATGATGAAAGACTGGATCGACTAGGCTTATACTCGTTGGAATTTAGAAGATTGAGGGGGGATCTTATTGAAACATATAAAATCCTGAAGGGATTGGACAGGCTAGATGCAGGAAGATTGTTCCTGATGTTAGGGAAGTTCAGAACGAGAATAAAGGGGAAGCCTTTTAGGACCGAGATAAGGAAAAACTTCATCACACAGAGAGTGGTGAATCTGTCGAATTCTCTGTCACAGGAAACAGTTGAGGCCAGTCCATTGGCTATATTTAAGAGGGAGTTAGATATGGCCCTTGTGGATAAAGGGATCAGGGGGTATGGAAGGAAGGCTGGTACAGGGTTCTGAGTTGGATGAACAGCCATGATCATACTGAATGGCGGTGCAGGCTCGAAGTGCCGAATGGCCTACTCCTGCACCTGTTTTCTATGTTTCTATGTTTCTATGAATATCTGATCATATTTAGGTCATATTTATGCAGAAATAGAGAAAATTCTACAGGGTTCACAACTGTTCTAGCACCATTGTACTATAGACAGTCGAATAAGTATGCCCAGCCCCTCACACCTGTTGTCCCTAATCCTCGGATGGCCTTGACCTACCTGCTCATGGCGTAAGGAGCACTTGTGCTGCACCTATATCTCTCATGAGTCGGAGAACATTACTCACCTGGCTGGTTATATCCAGTAGTCAGGAAATAAAATCAGGAAAGTGGGATGTCAGCTCCATAACTACTATGCCCAGGGGACGGTGACCCTTTGGGACATTGGGAGGTCAGAGACCTACTGGGTACCATCTGATGGGCTGATAATTCTGAGTATAATAATAGTGTTACATTTTGTGTGTTGCATAGTGGGGCGTCCACTGGGTTATCCTAGGCTGTGTGTCGAGTGTCACAGTGTTGTGTCTTTTGAGGGATGGAATGTTGCAATAAGTGTCTAACTTACCCGCTCATCAAAAGCCACCCCTCCCTGGGAGTCAAACATTGGTCTGCAAAGAGCACTACATCCCCTCTCACTACCTGTCATCTAGCTGATGCCATCATGGTGTCTATAGAGTTTAAACCTCGAGCGTGGAAACCACGCCGTCTCTTTTGTTCTCTGGTATCAGACGGTGCCATAAACAATGGAGCTGTGCTGCAGTCTAGAGGGTCTGGGTGTACAATTAGGTGAGTACTTGCAACTGTGTGTATGTTTAGTGTCCTGCCACTTTGGGTGCTCAGTTTAGGTAAATATTAGTAATCGAGTGTAGTTTGAAGGGTTTCCTGAATGTTTGGTGTCTTGTTCTGTAAATAGTTAACCTATTTATCAATAGTGAGTGTATGTGCAATTGATGTTGGGCAGGCTGGTGCTAGTGATGAGTTGGGCAGTTCTGACTACCTGTAGTAAAGCCTTCCTGTCTGTTGTAGTGCAGTTTCCATTTTTTAAAGTGTGTCGTACCAGACATTCAGTCATTTTTGTCTGGCACATGGTGTCAGGATTAACTAGGTCATGTTATGAACGTTCCTGACTCGACCCTTGTATTTTTTACGAGGCCGAGCGGCTAGCTTGACACTCAACCCGGCACGGGTGGAAAACGTGCTCGGGGGTGGCCCAACCTGGATTCGAACTCAGGAACCTTCGCTCTGGAGTCCGACACTGATCTCACTACGCCACCAGCCGGCAGTTTCCATGCAAAGCAGTGATGCAACTTGTCAGGATACTCTCTACTATGCATCTGTAGAACGACGTGAGTATGGATGTGAAAGGTCCAGCTCACTTCAGCTTTCTCAGAAAGTAGAAACTTTGGTGACTGCGTAGGGTGTAATAGAAACACAGTTTATCATTATCAAACCCTTTGAGTAATTACATCAAGAATTCATTCCTTAATATCTTGCATCTGCAGGTAGAAGTGCAAAAAATGTGTAGTGTATTCTGGATTCCCCCACCTGACCATTGGTGTTTTAGGTAAAGAAGATTTCAATTTGTGTTGAGGATGATGATTTTGCAGACTCCTTGTGAGAAGTATTTTGTGAGGCAGTAATCTCTTTGGAACTTATGCAGGGAAGATGTTTCCCCTGCCACACTGTAGAGCCTAGGATCAGGGAATAAGGCAAAAACTAGTTTGGACTTGCATGAAGATGAATTTCTTCACTCAGAGTTTGCAATATGTTTGAAATTCTCTGTCCCATAGGGCTACAGAGGCTCAGTCACTGAGTTCACTCAAGACAAAGATCAATAGAGTTTTAGATATAAAAGTAAATAAAGCACATGCAGATACATTCAAGAAGTTGTGAAAGAAGGTTTATCAAATGCTGGTTCAAGGAGGCAAATAGGTGACTTCTGCCCCTAATTTTAATGAGCCGTTTCCGGCCTGTGCCAACAATATCTATTCAGCTGGGGTATTAGTCTGTCATGACTGACTGACATCTTATTTTGAGATTGTGAGCACAGGTTCTAGACGCTTTTTGGGGGGTCAAATACCCCCTCTGCATCAAGCCTGTTGGGAGTCTTACTCTATCTGTGTTCAGCCAGTATGACTGCAGGAAAAACTGATGGGAGAGATCTGATTGTGCTGAATTCATCTTTCAGGGAAATGCCGACCAATGACAATTTATACCACTGAAATCACATGAAGGAGTCATTGGAGCTGTGGGAAAAGCCATCATGAAATTCTCACCCAGCATTCACCATCGTGATTTTTTTTCTCATAAGTCACAGATGTGTATTTAGGGAGTGGAAATCATTGGAAATATATGAGTGCAGACAATGTTGTTCAGCCCCATGACAAGAAAGCAATACTTAGTAAACCCAATGCCTGTGATGACACCCCCCTTCACTGAAATAAAAGAAAAATGACGACCTTCCTTCATACTGAGAAACCTTCTGTAAACTCTCAGCTGAAAAGCATGGAAAAAAATCTGCTACTGCCCAATCTGAATTTATGTCCAGGAGCTTGAGAGATTCCACCTTTCGAACCTCATAAAAGTGAGAAACCCAAGCAAAACGAGCACAGTCAAAAAATTTCACACATCTCTCTGGTTACAGACTTAGAAATTCTGACCCTGAGACCATATTGATAATCAGACAGGTGAAGGTTAGACTGAGAGACTTCTGAAGGAAGTTTTCAATGGATAGATTCTTCACAGATGGACATTCTGCCTGTAGTTCAATACTTCGCTGTGAATGACTTATTCACTCTATCTAAAGCCTGCTAAAAAAGCGGGGGTGGGGGGGGGGTGCTATTGTAACTGTCACTGCTGAATGATTCTCAACAGTTAAATTCTCAAAAACAAGACACTCACTCTTAATTGTGCCTTGTGCCTTAGTCTTTGGGAGATGTTTCAGCAGTAATACATGAGTTTTGAGATTGCTCAGTCAGGTCTCCTAACATCAGTGCAGAGTCCTTTTCAGTATTGAGCAATGCAAGAATGCAGCGTGCCGTGCTCTTGGTTCTCTTGAGGTGATTCTACAACAGTTGTTATGTGAAGCTTTGAACTCCAATTCCTGTTGATATGGGTAGAAACGCAGATAGTGATGTCATGCATCCTCATGCTGGGAAAACCCAGGGTTGTAATCACAATATCATGACTGGTCTGACTTCACCAACAACAATTGCTACCAAGTCTGGATAAAGTATATTTCCAATTGTGTAATACTTAAGGAAAGCAGTGCTACACAACTCCGTATCCAGCTTTTGCTAAACCTAAAACATATATGTACTTTTAAATAATTAACAGCTGCTCTCAGTGGAGATTAGCTGTCACTTTTCATATTTAAAAATGGTGTTGTATTATCAGAATATAGACAATGGAAATCTACCATACTTCTATACTTAACACTAAATGATAACTTCTCCCAATAAAATTACAAGTAATTTTCAAAAGTAGAAATTTGAAGCAGCTTCCATTTGCCCTCAATAGTGAACACTGAAGGCAAAGTACAATTTTTTGCATCAATTCAACAAGCCAGTGTTTGCTGCCTGGACAGAATTATTATCTACCTTGCATTAAAAGACCAAGGAGAATGAACACTTTCTCAGTTTTTTTGTTGACAATGTAAAAATCTCTCCTATTAAGAAAGGATCAATTTTTTAAAAACTCCATGCTGGCAAAATTAGCTCCAATTCAGATGCATATAAGAAACAAGAACAAAAGGAAAAACAAGTTTATAGTTTTCTTGAGAGTACAAGTTAGTTTGAAATTGTGTTACTGGACTTATCTGCTGCAATATTATCTCTAAATTTATGCTATATCAATTTATAACTATGTTAAATTAGGCCAAAGAAAGAAATCGCCAAATGAATAAAAATTGCAGACAAATATGAAGGGTTGACAAAAAACTTAACATAGAATGGATCACTACAGGAAAGAATTCTTCTGTTAGCAGTGCTTTTAAAAAGTTGTACGTGAATCCCTGCTTCCTATCAGGCATTAGTTATAAAGCTAATAAGTATAAGATTATGAGTAGTTGTATTTTCAGGTAACATTTTAGCAAGTGAAATTGCAAGCTGTGAGTTTGTGGCACAAAAACGTAATTTATAGTGAAACCCTTGGAACAAGTTCTTTCTAAGCTATTAAATATTATGTTAAATTAAAGCAGAAAATGTTGGAAATATTCAGCAGGTAAGGTAGCATCTGTGGAAAGAGAAGCAGTTACAGTTTTAAATCTAGGATCTTTCATCAGATCTGAAAAAGACAGAAACAATATTACATTAACCTGAATCTGGCAATGGCTCAAATTTGTCATGCTATGTATATTTGTTAATGTTTTTTGAATTCCAAAAGCAAATTCTTTGATGCTTATAATGATGCTTATAATCATGACTTCCAGATTTTTTGTGTGCATGTGGTCAGTGCTGGCAACGGACCATAGTGTTTTTTATTTGTTTGAGCCTTAGTTAGATCAAGAATACATTTTAAGTTTTAATGTTTTCCAAGATTGCACTTCACTTAGGTTGTTGGCACCAAATATTTAAATTAATATTACTATTCATATTACTGAAAAATAAAGTACCTCAACTCATAAAGGCTAATTATGGAATAGAATATCAAAAGTTGTGGTATCATGAACCCCTCACCAGAACATTAATATTGTCTGATCCCAGGGTAGTATTTTTCAAGAAGTGCTGTAATGCAATAAGTCAATTGCAACTAATTTGTTTCTCATAGATTTGATTCTTAATGAAAAAAGTGACCAATAAATTAATGTAAATTCCTCACCTAAATAAACATTGCACAGAGGTAATTTCTAAGATACTTCCTTTATAAGCTAAGTGTGTTGTAAATTTTGTTTCCCTATCTTTGTGAGCACTTCTGGGGGATTTCAACCAGGCCAGAATGAAGAGGTCTCTGTACAACTTCTACCATCGTATCACCCGTGGAATCAGAGGTCCTAGCACACTTTTGTATCACCATCAAGAATGCTTAAATTGCCATTTCACACCTTCACTTTGGAAAGTTCGATCACCTGGCTGTACTTCTACTCCCAGCGTATCTATACTAAGGACCACAACAGCAGTGGTGAGCACCCAAAAGGTATGGTCAAGGGAAGCGGAGGAACGCTTACAGGACTTTACACTTTGAGGCAGTGGACTGGTCAATATTCAGGGATTTATCTTTGTTATCATAGTTGTCACTGATTTCATCAAAATCTGTGTGGAGATGTGTGTGCCTTCGAGAACGTATCAGACATGCCTAAATCAAGAGGTACAGACGAAGCAGGAGATTCATGGTCTGCTGAGGGCTAGATCTGTGGTATTCAAGGCTGGTGACTTAAGAGCTATACAAGAGGTCCAGGTACGACCTACAGAAGACTTCCTTAAGAGCGATAAATCAATCTCAATTGAGGTTAGAGATGGAATAGAATGCACATCACCTCTGGCAAGCCATTACTTCCTACAAAGCCAAACCTAACATCACGAACGGCAGTGTGCTTCACACTCAGATGAGCTCAACGCCTCTAATGCACGCTTTGAAACAGAGAATAAAAGTACATCTATGTGAATCACTGCAGTATCCAGTGATCCTGTAATCTTTGTCTCAGAGGCCGACGCCAGAACATCTTTCAAGAGGGAAAACCCTTGGAAAGCAACAGACCCCGATGGTGTACCTGGTAGTGCTCAGAAAACCTGTGCCAACCAACTGGCGGGAGTGTTCAAGAACACCTGCAATCTTGCACTGCTGCATTTGGAGTTTCCCACCTGCTTCAAAAAGGTAACAATCATACTAGTGCTCGAGAACAGTAAGCTGAGCTACCTCAACAACTATTGTCCAGTGGCACTCACATCTACTGTACGTAAGTGCCTTGAGAGGTTGGTCACAGCTAGAATCAACTCCTGCCTAAGCAAGGTCCTGGACCCACTGCAGTGTTTCTATCTCAACAATAGGTCTACAGCAATACATCCTCACTGCTGTTTCGCTCAGCCTTGGATCACCTAGACAATAGTAATACTTATGTACGTTAGGCTGCTGTTTACTGACTGCAGCTGGTGATAGAACATAGAATAGTACAGCAAAGTACAGGCCCTTCAGCCCATAATGTTGTACCGACCCTCAAACCCTGCCTCCCATATAAGCACACACATTAAATTCCTCCATATACCTGTCTAGTAGTCTCTTAAACTTCACTAGTGTATCTGCCTCCACCACTGACTCAGGCAGTGCATTCCACGCACCAACCACTCTCTGAGTAAAAAACCTTCCTCTAATATCCCCCTTGAACTTCCCACCCCTTACCTTAAAGCCATGTCCTCTTGTATTGAGCAGTGGTGCCCTGGGGAAGAGGCACTGGCTATCCACTCTATCTATTCCTCTTATTATCTTGTACATCTCTATCATGTCTCCTCTCATCCTCCTTCTCTCCAAAGAGTAGAGCCCTAGCTCCCTTAATCTCTGATCATAATGCATACTCTCTAAACCAGGCAGCATCCTGGTAAATCTCCTCTATACCCTTTCCAATGCTTCCACATCCTTCCTATAGTGAGACAACCAGAACTGGACACAGTACTCCAAATGTGGCTTAACCAGAGTTTTATAGAGCTGCATCATTACATCGCGGCTCTTAAACTCTATCCCTCGACCAGATCCCTCTGCTTCTCCACACTACCAAGTGTCCTGCCATTTACTTTGTACTCTGCCTTGGAGTTCGTCCTTCCAAAGTGGACCACCTCACACGTCTTCGGGTTGAACTCCATCTGCCACTTCTCAGCCCACTTCTGCATCCAACCAATGTCTCTCTGCAATCTTTGACAATCCTCTACACTATCTACAACACCACCAACCTTTGTGTCATCTGCAAACTTGCCAACCCACCCTTCTACCCCATCATCCAGGTCATTAATAAAAATCACGAAAAGTAGAGGTCCCAGAACAGATCCTTGTGGGACACCACTAGTCACAATCTGAATGTACTCCCTCCACCACGGCCCTCTGCCTTCTGCAGGCAAGCCAATTCTGAATCCACTTGGCCAAACTTCCCTGGTTTCCATGCCTTCTGACTTTCTGAATAACCCTACCGTGTGGAACCTTGTCAAATGCCTTATTAAAATCCATATAGATCACATCCACTGCACTACCCTCATCTATATGCCTGGTTACCTCCTCAAAGTACTCTATCAGGCTTGTTAGACACGATCTGCCTTTCACAAAGCCATGCTGACTGTCCCTGATCAGACCTTGATTCTCTAAGTGCCCATAGATCCTATCTCTAAGGATCTTTTCCAACAGCTTTCCCACCACAGACATAAGGCTCACTGGTCTGTAATTACCCGGACTATTCCTACTACCTTTTTCGGACAAGGGAACAAGATTCGCCTCCCTCCAGTCCTCCGGTACCATTCCCGTGGACAACGAGGACATAAAGATCCTAGCCAGAGGCTCAGCAATCTCTTCCTTCGCTTCATGGAGCAGCCTGGGGAATATTCCATCAGGCCCCGGGGACTTATCCGTCCTAATGTATTTTAACAACTCCAACACCTCCTCTCCCTTAATATCAACATGCTCCAGAACATCAACCTCACTCATATTGTCCTCACCATCATCAAGTTCCCTCTCATTGGTGAATACCGAAGAGAAGTATTCATTGAGGACCTCGCTCACTTCCACAGCCTCCAGGCACATCTTCCCACCTTTATCTCTAATCAGTCCTACCTTCACTCCTTTCACTCCTGTCATCCTTTTTTTCTTCACATAATTGAAGAATGCCTTGGGGTTTTCCTTTACCCTACTCACCAAGGCCTTCTCATGCCCCCTTCTTGCTCTTCTTAGCCCCTTCTTAAGCTCCTTTCTTGCTTCCCTATATTCTTCAATAGACCCATCTGATTCTTGCTTCCTAAACCTCATGTATGCTGCCTTCTTCCACCTGACTAGATTTTCCACCTCACTTGTCACCCATGATTCCTTCACCCCCTCATTCTTTATCTTCCTCACCAGGACAAATTTATCCCTTACATTCCGCAAGAGATCTCTAAACATCAACCACATGTCCATAGTACATTTCTCTGCAAAAACATCATCCCAATTCACACCTGCAAGTTCTAGCCTCACAGCCTCATAATTTGCCCTTCCCCAATTAAAATTTTTCCTGTCCTCTCTGATTCTATCCTTCTCCATGATAATGTTAAAGGCCAGGGAGCGGTTGTCACTGTCCCCCAGATGCTCACCCACTGAGAGATCTGTGACCTGACCTGGTTCATTACCTAGTACTAGATCTAGTATGGCATTCCCCCTAGTCGGCCTGTCCTCATATTGTGACAGGAATCCGTCCTGGACACACTTAGCAAACTCTGCCCCATCTAAACCCTTGGAACTAATCAGGTGCCAATCAATATTAGGGAAGTTAAAGTCAACCATGATAACAACCCTGTTATTTTTGCACCTTTCCAAAATCTGCCTCCCAATCTGCTCCTCTGTATCTCTGCTGCTACCAGGGGGCCTATAGAATACCCTCAATAGAGTAACTGCTCCCTTCCTGTTCCTGACTTCCAGCCATATTGACTCAAAAGAGGATCCTGCTACATTACCCACCCTTTCTGTAGCTTTAATAGTATCCCTGACCAGTAATGCCACCCCTCCTCCCCTTTCTCAGCCCTCTCTATTCCTTTTAAAGCGCTGAAATCCAGGAATGCTGAGAATCCATTCCTGCCCTGATGCCAGCCAAGTCTCTGTAATGGCCACTACATCATAATTCCCTGTATGTATCCAAGCTCTCAGTTCATCACCTTCGTTCCTGATGCTTCTTGCATTGAGGTACACACATTTCAGCCCTTCTACCTTACTGTCTTTACACCGTTTATTCTGCTTCTCTTTCCTCAAAGCCTCTCTATATGTTAGATCTGGCTTTACTCCATGCACTTCTTTCACTGCTCTATCGCTCCGGGTCCCATCCCCCTTGCAAATTAGTTTAATCCCTCCCGAACCATGCTAGCAAACCTACCTGCAAGAATATTGCTCCCCCTCGAGTTCAGGTGCAACCCATCCAATCTGTACGGGTCCCACCTTCCCCAGAAGAGATCCCAATGATTCAAAAATCTAAAACCCTGCTCCCTGCACCAACTCTCAGCCACGCATTCAACTGCCATCTCCTCCAATTCTTACCATCATTGTCACATAGCACTGGCAGCAATCCTGAGAACACCATTCTTGAGGTCCTGTTCTTCAGTCTTCTGCCTAGTTCCCGAAACTCACACTTCAGGACCTCATCCCTCTTCCTGCTTATGTTGTTGGTCCCAACATGTATCATGACTTCTGGTTGCTTTCCCTCTCGTACCAGGATGTCATGCACCTGGTCAGAGACATCCCGGACCCTGGCACCCGGGATGCAACAAACCATGCGGGTGTCCTTCTCACGTCCACAAAATCTCCTCTCTGCTCCCCTGACTATAGAGTCTTCAATGACGACAGCTCTCCTCTTCTCCATCCCACCCTTCTGCACCACCGGGTCAGATTCAGTGCCGGAGGCCCTGCCACCATGGCTCACACCTGGTCGGTCATCCCCGTCAACAGTATCCAGGACGGTAAACATTATTCAGGGGATTGGCTACAGGGGTGCTCTGTACTACCTGTCTGCTCACCTTCGCTTTCCCCCCTCTGACTGTCACTCGACGACCTGCTTTCAACAGCCTAGGCGTGACTACCTCCCTGTAGCTCTCATTTGTGACTGCCTCATTCTCCCTTATGAGTCTAAGGTCATCCAGCTGCTGCTCCAGATTCCTTACACGGTCTTCCAGATCTGCCAGCCGTATGCACCTCTGGCAGATGTGACTCTGCGGGAGAGGGGTGTTCCCCCAAGACTGCCATATCTCACATGAGAGGCACATCACCATCTCAGGAGGCATTGCAGAGACTAACTGCGATCAAGCTCGTCCTCCGCCTCTTCTCTTCGAAGCTTCTCGAGTCAAAGCTTCAAAGCTCCACTCCTTCACTGGCCTACTTACTCACTGGCCGCTTTTCACAGTCACTGGCTGCTTTCCACAGGAGGAGGCATATAGGAGTGAGATATATCAGCTGGTGGAGTCGTGTTGCAGCAACATCCTTGTACTCAGAGTCAGTACGACCAAGGCATTAATTGTGGACTAGAAAGCATAAATCGAGGACACACGCATCAGGCCTCATTGAGGGATCAGAAATGGAAAGTGTAAGTAGTTTCAGATTCCAGGGTGACAATATCTCTGAGGATCTATCGTGAGCCCAACATATTGATGCAATAACAAAGAAGGCACAGCAGTGGCTGTGTTTCATTAGGAGTTTAAGAATGCTTAGTATGTCACTAAAGACACTCGCAAATGTCTATAGATGCACCGTGGAGAGCACTCTAACTGGTTGTATCACCAACTAGTATGGAGGGGCCTCTGCACAGGATCGGAAAAAGCTGCAGAAAGTTGTGAACTCAGCCATCTCCATCATGGATGCCAGGCTCCTCAGCATCCAGGGCACCTTCAAAAGGCGATGCCTCAAAAAGCAGCATCCATCATGGAGGACCGCCATCACCTAGGACGTGCCCTTTTCTCATTGCTACCATCAGGAGCCTAAAGACACACAGTCAACATCTCAGCAACAGCTTCTTCCCCTGAATGGATAATAAACCCCTAAATACTTCCTCAGTACTTTCTCCGTCTCTCTTTGCACTACTTACTAATTTATTTTGCTTATATATACTTATTGTAATTATAGTTTTTATTAGTGTGTGTTGCAA
This sequence comes from Mobula birostris, assembly GCF_030028105.1. NCBI lineage: Eukaryota > Metazoa > Chordata > Chondrichthyes > Myliobatiformes > Myliobatidae > Mobula > Mobula birostris. Next base: position 81,848,757 of record NC_092376.1, on the reverse strand, counting down.
TGTATTTCTGCTGCAAAACAACAGATTTCACAACATATGCCAGTGATATTAAACCTGATTCTGATTCTAAATGCATATCAGTTTGGAATCTCAGTATTAATGGGAATGTTATCAAACCATTAAAAATCTTTCTTATGCCAAGAAAGGAGAATGTTTAGTGACATTTCTTCTATTTCAATCTGATCCACTGATGTGTGTGTGATCCTCTTTGGAGCATAGCCTTAATGGGCTAACATATTCTCTCGGTGCACAGCTGTGCCAAAGTCATCCACACAGTGTCCATACGAAGTGAAGACATCAACAGCACCCATTCAGTCTGTTCTGCATGTGCTGGCTGTTTAAAAGAAAGTTTTTTTTTGTCCTATATATTTACTTTTTGATTGTCATCCTGTAAACATTTCATTCTTAAAACCCTATCGGACTTGTTTTTAAAATTTGGTATGAAATCAACTTCCACTTCCTTTAAGGAGAAAACACCGCAGTTTTCTTGAAAAGGATTCACTTCATCTCTGCTTCAGATTATTTGTCCGAGATTCAGAATCTTTTTATTCTTGACATTACTGGATGGAATGAGATCTCTCCAGCTAAGTCATCAAAATCTATATCTTCAAAACCTTCTGAGTGCATTAACTATTAACCTTCTTTTTTGACAAATAACATAGTTAGCATTTCCAATCACTTTTCATAATTGGAGTCTCACTTTCCTGGTGCTCTAAACTTCCTCTGTATCATCGTTGTAAAGTTTTCTGAAGCATGATGCCTTGAATAGTTTATGCTGAGATCTAGCCGTTTGAAGAAAGCAGCAGCGGGGCTCCAATTCATACTGGAATGACAGTGTTTACTGAAGTGAATGAAAGAGGTAAACACAGGAAAAATAAATAAATCTAGTTTGAAATGTTTTGTCCCTTGCCAAATGCAATTAATTGATCTCCTGTAATGGAAACAGCAGCCATTTAAAACTCAAACACTGTTCTGACTCTGATTTTCCTTATGTGTGAGTGTAAAGAAGGGTGATAACAAATCAAAAGCCTACTTATCATATTTCCTCACTTTAATTTTTGTTTAGTTCATCTTTTATCCAAGGTCAAAATTACTCCTGAAACCATTCTGGTAACTAGTTTTTCCAAGGTACAAATGGTATCATGACATTATGCTGAATGATAGAAGTCCATGCCTGCTTGTCCAGAGATGTGAGATCTCTGAGGCTGATCCCAGGAAGAATTTGTAAAAGTGTTGGAAGAGAACAGAATCACTTCTTGCCTGAATATCCACACTCCCCTTCACCTGCCACCACAATTTCTATTTAGTGTCATCTGAAAATGTAAGTATGGGTTCTTATAATTGGTTATTATAAACTGTAAACAGCACAGATTCTGAGGCCACAGTTGTCTTTTTCTGTCACTTTGAATAGCTATTATTTACTGCTTGCTTCCTGTTTTGTAGCAAACTATCTATCCATTTTGCATGGACTCTATGTGTTCCAATCTCATTCATTAGTAATTCGTGTGGTGCCTAACAAAATCTACATAAATAATCAGAATTTGTTTAATGTGCCTGAGGCTGCTCCTCTTATTCCATCCTCAAATAATTCAGTGAGTTTGCTCAAAGCAAGACTTTTTGTATTCATTCCTTTTCTTTTTGACGTTAATTCTATCTTTCTTTTCCTTGAAACTAACCTAACTGAATTTTTGTTTCTTGTACAAATTCAAATTCCAGCTTAAATGATGGTATAATGCTAGCTATTGTCTGGTCCTCTATTAAAGCACCTTCCTCTCCAAATATGCTGGACAACAATTTTTTTTGACAGAGTCGCTTCCAGAATTTTTTTTCTTTGTGATAGACTGCTTGAAGCTGAACACAAATATAATTTCAGATTACTTGTATCACGTAGGAATTTGGAGAAACAGGAGGTTAACTGTTATTGAATATAATACATTTAATTGCTTTGCAACAGTTCAACTAAGTTGATGATATTCATTTGTACTCAGGCTTCTTGCTTAAGTGTCCGACAATAATCAGCCAGCATTGATGGATACCAATTGCACTGATACCGTTTCTCCATGACCACAATGTCCTGGTGAAACCTTTCACCATGCTCGTCACTGACAGTATCAAGATTTGCAGGGAAGAGGTCTAAATGGGAATGCAGAATCTTTAGTGACATGTTGCATTTCATGGTTTTGTATGCTTGAAGCATGTTGTCAACTAGCTGCATGTAGTTTGGTGCTCTGTAGTTGCAAAGAAAATTTTAAACAAAATCCTTGAATGCCTTCCATGCAATTTTCTCCAGTCTCTCTAGAAGTTCTTTGAATTGCCTATGATTGATGACCTGTTTGATTTGTGGACAAACAAAAATGCCTTCTTTAATCTTGGCATCAATTATTCAGACTTGAATTATGAATTCAAATAATATATATGGATAATTTCAAAACAATGGTGCATGATAGGGAAATTTTATGGTGATTTTCATGGTCAGCAGACCAAAATTCGTAAGATACACCCAAAAATTTTTCAGGAAGGAAAATCTTTGTTGTTCAGTGTTATTAAAAATTCTTCTTCAGAATCAGAATTAGGTTTATTATCATCAGCTGTGTCGTGAAATGTGTTAACTTAGTAGTGGAAGTTCAAAGCAATGCATAATATAGAAGACAAAAAGTAAAATTAATGAGTAGATCAATTATTGTATATGTATAATGAATAGATTAAAAATCGTGCAAAAACGTAAGTAATATGTATTTAAAAAGTGAGGTAGTGTTCATGGGTTCAATGTCCATTTAGGAATCAGATGGCAGAGGGGAAGGAAGCTGTTCCTGAATTGCTGATTATGTGCCTTCAGGCTTCTATACCTCCTACCTGAAGTTAACAATGAGGAAAGGGCATGCCCTGGGTGCTGGGGGACGCTGCTTGAAGATGTTCTGAGTACTTTGTAGGCTAGTACCCAAGCCGGAGCAGACTAAATTTACCATCCTCTGCAGCTTCTTTCAGTCCTGTGCAGTAGCTCCCCCTCCCCCTATACTAAACCATGATGCAGCATGTCAGAATGCTCTCCATGGTACATCTACAGAAGTTTTTGATATACCAAATCTCCTCAAACTCCTAATGAAGTATAGTCGCTGTCTTGCCTTCTTTATAGCTGTATCAATATGTTGGGACCAGGTCAGGTCCTCAGAGATCTTGACACCCAGAAACATTTTTCTTGTGGTCAGCTTTTGCTCCTTTAAGCTATACACTTATACAGCTTCTCAAACGTGTTCAGCTTCTTCATGTTTTTTTAGTGAAATATGTTAATTTCTGGACTCTGAGGAATAACTTTTAAATATTCACAAAATGCTGGAGGAACTCAGCAGGCCATACCAGTGAAAAAGAGTACTTTTTTTTCCATAGAGGCTGCCTGGCCTGCTGAATTCCTCCACATTTTGTGAATATTTAAAATTTATTCCACAGAGCTTCGATTATCAGCATCTGCAGATTTTCTCTTGTTTGGCACCTTTTAAATATTTCTCATTATTATTCAACTAAATTTTCAACATATGTGTCCATTTTATTTATCTAACATTTATGCTCTCAAAACAAGAAACCTATTGCATTGTCATTCACCGTGTTTTATCAATTACCATCTTAAGGTATTTTATATTAATTATGTTGAAAATTGTCCTGATATTGCTCCACTTTACTCTTTATCTGTTCTACTTTATTTTTCTTATCTGCTCTATTTTACTCACCAACACTAAATTCAGTGACAACTTCCTATTTGGGCTTCATACCTAGTGGAGAACGAAAGAGCATGTTGGAACTCCACTCCAGCATCACTCCTTCATCTTAGTAATTAACTACATGATGGTAGAAATGCTAGATGGTGATAATTTTATAGTTTTTAATAGTAACTTTATGGATAATTCTTTCTTTTCTTCTTTTTCACTACTTGGTGCTCTATAAATTGTTCTTTGTGATGTGACTAATTGTTTATTACTTTTGAGTACTGTCCATTTGAATTCTGCTGCTCCTTTATTGATGACAACATGACATTATTTTTTCTAACGTCAACATGTCGTCATTAACAAGTCCAGCTCACCTATCTCTCTTTTCTCCCTCTCTAGCTTTTCCAAATACATGATTTTCTGCATTATTTAATGGAAGGTCAATAAAGGAATGAATGCACATAATATTTCAACTAGCTTCATAAACTACAGTAGGCTCCTTATGTTGAGATCAATCTCAGCTCAGCCAAGAATACATTTACATTCAGAGGAGTTCAAATGCACATTAGCAATATACTATACCTTGTCATTAATGAGCAAATTAATTATTAATGCTTCCAATGAATTAATAGACATAGCTGTGAATCTGCTGAATTTGTGGCCAACTTATGCCGCACTCTGCCACTTGCTTTGCAGAAACATCATCTTCCCCTTAACCTTCCAGTTATTTCAAAGCACTTGCCAAATTTGTCCATTAATTGCCCATTAAACCCACCACAAAAAGTTAGTGCTATAATTAACAGTATAAGTACTCTTTCAGCAGCATGATAATTATTAATGCAATGTCAATCTATCTCTTCAGCCCAGAAAGAGAACAATTAAAACTGTTGAATCACGTTTCTGTATGTAGTAAATTATTATTAAAAGTGTAAATAAAATGTCTTATTTTCTTTTCAATCGCTTTTTCCTCTTTCTGTCCCACTCTTTGCTTTCATTATTTTTTTCTCTTTCTGTATTTAGTTGATTCTCGGCTCCTTTTTCAGTATTTCAACTTCATTCAGTGTCGAGAAGGATTGTTAGCCCTGATGTTCACTGAGGTCCCAAGAGCATCATTACCCATATCAATGGGTAATTTAAACAAATTACAGAGCTGAAGGATACAAGAGTAGACTGATTAACTCCTACCCCAAAAACTGCTTCAATGCTGCAATATCCCACCTATTATTTTAAAACAAATCAGCCTGAAAACAGAGAGTTCTAGAAATCCTATCAGGTACTGCAACGTATGCATGTGTTACAATTTTACTTTAAAAATAACTATGAAGAAATATTAGGGACTTACTGCAAGGTGCATGATACCTGTACCTTTCCCAACATAGAGGAATCAATGGAAGAGACACATGTCTAGTATAGGGTCAAATCACAGCCTATACCTGGTGGTCTTCATTTCCTTCGGCCACACTAAAGTTACAATCTTTCTCAAAGCTCATGATGGCCTACCTTGTCATATCTTAAATATGACTTATTTCAGAGGATGCAAGAACATAGATTCTGATGCTAGAAACATACCTCAAGTAGGGTTTCTTGAAGTAAAAACAATTATCTCTTGTTACATTCCTCTTAATGGTTTCCACTTCCAATCCTGATTAGACTCTCAAGGTTGATTCCTATCCCAAACATTGCTCCTAGCCAGAATAGCTTACTGATTCACAGCTATGGCTTTCTGACCCAGTATTCAATACTCCTCCTCCTTTTCTGAAGACTAATTCCACCCTGCTTCTCTTTTGCCCTAGATTTCACTCCACCATGTGAAGTTCAGCAGCTACTTCCCTTCAACCATTCTGTTCTTGAACCAACCAGCAAAATCTAAATCACCACTGCAATTTAGCAACATTAGGACCATTTTAATCACGTTGCATTAAATGGACTTGGAATTTTTTTTTTCTTATTTTTTTTCTTGCAAAAATTGTATATAATTTACGCTTATGCTTTTCTTGTGAAAGTTTTTCCAAGTGCCTGTGATGCAGCTGCAAGTAAATTTTTTCATTCCACCTATGCATACAGTGGCATGAAAAAGTTTGGGCACCCTGGTCAAAATTTCTATTACTGTGAATAGCTTAGCGAGTAAAAGATGAACTGATTTCCAAAAGAAATAAAGTTTAAGATGACATATTTCTTTAACATTTTAAGCAAGAAAACTTTTTTTATTTCCATCTTTTACAGTTTCAAAATAACAAAAAAGGAAAAGGGCCTGAAGCAAAAGATAGGGCGCCCTGCATTCCAGTATTTAGTAACACCCCCTTTGGCAAGTATCACAGCTTGTAAATGCTTTTTGTAGCCAGCTAGGAGTCTTTCAATTCTTGTTTGGGGGATTTTCACCCATTCTTCCTTGCAAAAGGCTTCTAGTTCTGTGAGATTCTTGGGCTGTCTTGCATGCACTGCTCTTTTGAGGTCTATCCACAGATTCCCAATGATGTTTAGGTCAGGGGACTGTGAGGGCCATGGCAAAACCTTCAGTTTACCCCTCTTGTAGTCCATTGTGGATTTTGAGGTGTGTTTAGGTTCATTATCCTGTTGTAGAAGCCAACCTCTGTTCATCTTCGGCTTTTTTACAGACCATGTGATGTTTGCTTCCAGAATTTGCTGGTATTTAATTGAATTCTTTCTTACCCTCTACTAGTAAATGTTCCCCATGCCACTGGCTGTAACACAAGTCCAAAACATGATCGATCCACACCCATGCTTAACAGTTGAAATTCTGCACCCTTTTTTCTCCAAACATACTTTTGCTCATTGCGGCCAAAAAGTTCTATTCAAAAGATTCAAAGGAACGGGGGGGCACCAGTGCCTATGCATATGTATTAGACATGTTTGGTCAGTGCTCCTCTCCGAGGCCTCGATAAAATTACTATTATACTGTGTTTTATTAATTCATAGACCAACAGTATATGTCTAAACTAAGTGTCTGGAAAAGTTTGATAATGCCAAAGGCAAATAAAGCCAAGACCACCGACTGCCAAATTACTGAAGTTAGTGCTAACAACGGGTCTGTAAATAACTTCTCCGTGTCTGAGACACTGCCAGATAAAACTTATTCCATGTGCAAGGAATTAGGTCAGGAGATTCCTGAGTCAGTTCTGCGCTGCATTAACAACTGCTTTGATGTTTTTGAGACCAAGTTTCAGATGCATGTGGCCTCACAGACTGATTTACAAGCCCGTGTGGCTAATCAAGAACTCACCACTAGTGACCTGAAGCACGCATGCAAGAGCTTGAAGCTAAGTATTCAGAGCTACTGAGGTAAAATAAACCAGCTCCAAGCTAAAGTGCATGACTTAGAGGCTCGTTCCCAGAGACATAACATTAAGATTGTAGGGATACAAAAGGGCAAGGAGGATGGTAATCCTACTGAATTTGTTTCAAGACTGATTCCCAAGTTGCTCAGGATGGAGCATTTCCCATACCTGGTTAAAGTGAATCGTGCACATCGCTCTCTCCAGCTGAAGCCGGCTGCCGGCACTAAGCCGCACACTATCTTGGCACATATCCATCACTTTCAAGTGAAAGAGTTGATCCTGCACCGTAGCAGACTATGACCCTCGAACTACAAGGGAAACAAGGTCTTGATCTTCCCAGACTATACTAAAGAGGTGATGACTCAACGCCGTGCCTTTCGTGATGTACTGCAAACTCTGCGTGATGGGGGAATCAAGCACACCCTGCGGTATCCAGCTAGGCTCTGTATTTATCATCAGGATGGAGGAGCACCTATAGTCTACGACAACCAGATGGAAGCAGCACGATCCTTGGAAAGGAATAACGCACACAAAAGGGAGTGTATATATTGACACTGTTTATTCAGCTTATACTTGTGTCGGTTTGCATATTGGGATAAAGGGAGGGACCTGCTTGTTATATGTAGTTTTACAATGCTGTAGGCTGCACTGGGATTTAATTGCAGAGAATGTTCTAAATATATCTGTTATTATAATTGTTGATTTTTAAGTTGGAGTCATGAATGTTCAGCTTCAGGTAGCATTTGTTTGACGGTATTATACAGTTTGTGTTATAAATTTTCTCAGAGAAGGGGTTTGTGATAATCTTGTAATGTTAGTTACCTGCCCGACAGCTCCTTTTGGAATGGAAATGGGGAACTGTGTCTGGTTTAGGGAGAGACGAAGTGGGGTAGGTTAGGGTGTGTGCTGTTTTTCTTTATGGCTCAGATATGTTTTTTTTGTGTATGTTGTGTTTTTATGAGGCTGCCAGCCATTTTACATTGTTCACTATGTTTGTGCTCAACTCTAATACCTGTAATCTCTTTTTTATTCTCATATGCAGAGGCCTTACGGTAGAACGCAGCTGGGGCCGTAAAGATATTACAATAGTCTCGTGGAATGTTAAGAGGCTTGGTCATGTTGTTAAGAGGGATAAAGTTTTTAAATATCTCAAATCTCTATCTGCAGATATGATTTTTCTGCAGGAAACCCATATCAAAGTAACTGAGCAACGCAGATTGAGGTCTAGCTGGATATCGCAGGTTTACCAATCACCATTTACTTCTCATGTCCATGGTGTGGCCATCCTCTATAGAAAAAATATTCCATTTCAACTCACTTCCATGACCACTGATCCTCTCGGCAAGTTTATCATGACCTCTGGCACCATTAATTCATTTCCGCTAACCTTCCTTGATATTTATGGTCCAAACACAGACGAGCCAGATTTTTCTAGGAAAGTTTTTGATTTATTTCCGGATGCCAGTGATTCAAATATAATAATCGGCGGTGACTTGAATTGCTGCCTAGATCCATATTTAGATAGATTGTCTTCCCGCCCGCCCTCAAATACCGTGTCAGTGTGGGTCCTAAATAATTTGATTAAATCTAGGAGTTTAGTAGATATTTGATGAGTTCAACATCCCACCGACAAGGACCATTCTTATTATTCTCATGTTCACAAATCTTATAGTAGAATAGATTATTTTTTGGTTGACTCTCATTTAACTTCTCGTGTTACCAATACAAAATATCATAATATATTAATTTCTGACCATAACCCCTTGACAATGTCCCTAGATCTCTCCATTCCCAAACAAATCTATTCCTGGCATTTTAACCCCTCCCTACTCACTGATAAGAAATTTATAGAAAATATCACCACCAGATTAAAAGATTTTATAGAGATTAATGATAACGGCAAGGTGTCAGATTCCACACTCTGGGAGACATTAAAAGTTGTAATTCGTGAGTATATTTCATATGAATCCGATGCTAAGAGGGAGAAAGAAGGGCGATTATTAGAGATTGAGAATACTCTCCCAACCCTCAAAATGATATACCAGGCTTCAAAATCCTCTGCAGATTATAATAAAATAATGAAGCGTAAATATGAGTACAATTGTATCTTGGGTAGTCAAATAAATAACCTCCTCTTAAAATTAAGACAAAAGCATTTCGAAATGGGGGACAAGCCTGGGGGGGCTCCTGGAACGGCAGCTTAGGGGCGCCCAGGCCTTCACGTCAATTCACTGCATTAGATCAAGGGCAGCTACCCTGTTAACTAACCCCAAGGAGGCAAATGACTGTTTTAAAGAATTTTACAGTGAACTCTACACTTCTAAATGCAATGCCACTCAATCTGATTTGAGTGACTTTTTTGATTCTCTTGTAATGCCGAAACTTAGTGACGCAGCTCGGGAGGACCTAGATTCTGACTTCACATTGAAAGAAATAACTTCTGCCATTAAGTCATTTCCGTCCTGAAAGGCTGCTGGGTCAGATAGATTTGGCTGTGAATTTTATAAGAAATTTTGTGATATCTTTGCCCTGCTTCTCCTCAGAATGATATCTTGCTCTAAGAGAGATAAGGCCTTGCCTAAAACATTATACGAGGCTAATATTTCCCTCATTTTAACGAAAGGTAAAGAGGAAACAGACCCAGTCAGTTATAGGCCCATTGCACTCCAGGATTTCGATAGAAAGGTAATTACTAAAATGCTGGCTAACTGACTAAATAAGCATTTGTCATCTATCATTCATCCTGACCAGACAGGATTTATCCTGGGTAGGTTCTCTTTTTCCAATGTCAGATGCCTCCTTAGTACTATATATGCTGATCATGGGAAAGCTAATGGGGCAGAAATTTTATCCCTTGATGCACAGAGGGCTTTTGACCATATTGAGTGGTCTTACATGTTTGAGTTATTGTAGAGGTTTGAGTTCGGCGATCCATTTACATCCTGGGTAAAACTGATATATGCCAGCCCAATGTGTTCTATTATAACCAATGGTGACAACTCAACTAAGTTTCCCCTACACCGTTCAGTCCAGCAGGGTTGCCCTCTCTCGCTGGTCCTTTTTGCCATCGCGATAGAGCCCCTCGCCCTAAAAATAAGAAGTCACCCAAATATTGTGGGTTTGAAAGTGGGAGGTATAGACACACTTATTAGTTTATATGCCGACGATGTGATACTCTACTTACAAAACTCAGAAGAGTCAGTCCTCCTTCTTCTAGACTTAATCACCTCTTTTGGCAACTATTTGGATACTCAATCAATTGGACAGAAAATGACTTTGTGCCCCTCTCCACCGTCTATATGCAGGATTTTTTGGAAAGTGTCCCATTCAAAGTAGTTAAAGATCACTACTTACCTTGGCTTGGCAATCCCCAAAGATCATAAATTAATATTTAAATTGAACTTCACTGAGTTTATTTCAAAACTTAAACAGAATATAGAAAGTTGGAAAACCCTACCTATCCATGATCGGTCATATAAATTCAAATAAAATGGTTTCCCTTCCTAGGTTTCTCTGTCTTTGTCAAAATCTCCCCTTTTTCTTACATCAGCCTTCTTTAAAGAGTTGACTCCATAATTATGTCTTATATCTGGAATTATAAGAATCACAGGATTTCGAAAATTCATTTACAAAAGCCTAAGTCTGAAGGGGGGCTGGAATTATCTGTATTCAGACACTATTATTGGGCTGTCAATGGTTGGCAACAGGGGGCTCTGGATAACCTAGCCCCTAGGGCTCCCTCGTGGCTATGAATAGAGTCTAACTCTGTTGTCAATTCCTCCTTGCCAGCCATGCTGATCTCTCAGTTAGAAAAGCCTGGGACTTCAAAAAGTTTAAGTTTTATTTTGAAAAATTCCGTCAAAATTCTAAATCAGATTAGGAGCGTTCTGAATTTACCAGAGTCCTCTGTACAAACACCAATCTGTTTCAATCACTCCTTTCTACCCTTATGGTCAGATAAAGCCTACCATGCTTGGAGGGAGAAGGGTCTAGTTTCTGTTGAAGACCTGTACATAGAGGGACGGTTTGCAACATTTAGTCTGCTGAAAGAGAAATTTGTGCTGCCTCATTCGCATTTTTTTCATTAATTACAAATTAGACACTGCATTCAACCTAAGATTTGTAATTTTGAAATCTTTCCAGGAAAGCATACATTTTTTGATATTTTTTGATATCCTGACTCCAATCATCTCATTTCTAAATTTGTACATTTGTTCGATGATTGCACTGTAGCATCTACTGCGAAGATTAGAGACGCCTGGAGAGAGAAGTTGGGACTGAATTATCTGAAGCTGCCTGGGACAAGATTTTGTCGATGATACAGGCTTGCTCTGTTAACAGCAGATACCAACTGATCCAGTTTAAAGTTGTCCACTGTCGCCACTACTCTAAACTTAGATTGCACAGGATTTACCCTTCTGTCTCGCCAATGTGTGATAGCCAAGGGACGGAGGTCGCATTGTCACACACCTTTTGAGTTTGCTCATTACTGACTGGAGTTTGGTCCAAAATATTTGACTGGTACTCAAAGGCCTATAAAAGATCCTTCCCCTTAGAAGCTGGTCTCGCCATCTTTGGCTGTTCGCAATCTACTACAGTATTTGCTTCTCTACAGCCATACAACAATCTCTGATGCTGGGGATGATTGTCGCCAAAAGACTTATCTTGAGGGAATGGAAATCACCCTCTCCCCTTTCCTTTTGGAGATGGATGGCTGACATGCTCTCAGTCATACAGATGGAGAGACTCAGGTTCTTGAGAACCAATTCAATTTAAAAAATTTCAGCTATCTGGGATCCATTTCTTCCCTACCTGGACGAGGCCGGGGACAGATGAACAATTTGCTCCCAGCTGAGATTTAATGTTTAGTATTTTTGTGCACTTTGTACAATAGGCATCCCTATAATGTAATGTCCCTTCCTTCTTTTTTTGTTTCTTTCATTTTTGCACATGTTTGAGCTGGTATGTTCTTGTTGATTTCATTGTTTTTTTTGAAAATTTTGAAAATAAAGTATTTAAAAAAAGGTTCAAAGAACATCTAAACCAGCCTGATGCATTTTGGAAATAAGTTCTGTGGACTGATGAAGATAAAATAGAACTTTTTGGCCGCAATGAGCAAAGGTATGTTTGGAGAAAAAAGGGTGCAGAATTTCATGAAAAGAACCCCTCTCCAACTGTTAAGTACGGGGGTGGATCGATCATGCTTTGGGCTTTTGTTGCAGCCAGTGGCACGGAGAACATTTACTGGTCGAGGGAAAAATTAATTCAATTAAATACCAGCAAATTCTGGAAGCAAACATCACACCGTCTGTAAAAAAACATCATCGAAAATCCGTGGATAGACCTCAAAAGAGCAGTGCGTGCATGATGGCCCAAGAATCTCACAGAACTAGAAGCCTTTTGCAAGAAAGAATGGGTGAAAATCCCCCAAACAAAAATTGAAAGACTCTTAACTGGCTACAAAAAGCATTTACAAGCTGTGATACTTGCCAAAGGGGGTGTTACTAAGTACTGCCATGAAGGGTGCCCAAACTTTTGCTTCAGGCCCTTTTGCTTTTTTGTTATTTTGAACTGTAAAAGATGGAAATAGAGAAGTTTTCTTGTTTAAAATATTAAAGAAATGTGTCATCTTTAACTTTATGCCTTTTGGAAATCAGTTCACCTTTTACTCGCTTAGCTATTCACAGTAACAGAAATTTTGACCGGGGTGCCCAAATATTTGCATGCCACTGTATATGTACTTGAGCAAATGACAATAGCTTGACATTGACTTTGTCTTTGACCACCACTCTCACATTCCACCAGTCCTTAGGCACTTCTCAATCGCAGAGCTTTTGTTTGGGATTGGATTGCTACTGTCACATGTACGGAGATACAGTGAAAAGCCTGTCTTGCACACTGTTCGTACAAATCAGATCATTACACAGTGCATTGAAGTAAAACAAGGTGAAAGAATAACAGAATGAAGAATAAAGTGTAACAGATACAGAGAAAGTGCAGCACAGGTAACCAATGTTCAAGGTTGAATGAGGTTGATTGTGAGGTCAACTGTCCATCTTATAGTGTACTATCTGCACCTTTAACACATTATCTGCAGCTTAATGTGAAAAAGACTAAGGAGCTGGTGATGGATCTGAGGAGGGCTAAGGCACCGGTGACCCCTGTTTCCATCCAGAGGGGTCAGTGTGGACATGGTGGAGGATTACAAATACCTGGGGATACGAATTCACAATAAACTGGACTGGTCAAAGAACACTGAGGCTGTCTACAAGAAGGGTCAGAGTCGTCTCTATTTCCTGAGGATACTAAGGTCCTTTAACATCTGTCGGACGATGCTGAGGATGTTCTACGAGTCTGTGGTGGCCAGTGCTATCATGTTTGCTGCTGTGTTCTGGGGCAGCAGGCTGAGGGTAACAGACACCAACAGAATTAACAAACTCATTCGTAAGGCCAGTGATGTTGTGGGGATGGAACTGGACTATCTGACAGTGGTGTCCGAAAAGAGGATGCTGTCCAAGTTGCATGTCATCTTGGATAATGTCTCCCATCCACTACATAATGTACTGGGTGGGCACAGGAGTACATTCAGCCAGAGACTCATTCCACCGAGACGCAACACAAAGCGTCATAGGAAGTCATTCCTGCCAGTGGCCATCAAACTTTACAATTCCTCCCTTGGAGGGTCAGACACCCTGAGTCAGTAGGCTGGTCCTGGACTTATTTCCTGGCATTTACATATTACTATTTAATTATTTATGGTTTTATATTCTTTTATTTATACTCTATTCTTGGTTGGTGCAACTGTAACGAAAACCAATTTCCCTCGGGATCAATAAAGTATGACTATGACTATGATTAAGGAACCATTCAAGAGTCTTATAACAGCAGTGTTGAAACCATCTTTGAGTCTTTGATCCTAGAAATGTTTGTTTTCAGTCTTTTGTGTCTTCTCTCCAAAGGAAGATGGGAGAAGAGAAAATGTCCAAAATAGAATGTGCAACCTGATCAGCCACAATCAAAACCCTACACAATGTGCACCATACAATATTCAACATTGTACCCTTAGGAAAATACATCTGTTGGCTTTCTCAAGAAATGGAATGTTCCACCGCGTATGGTGAGAAAGGCATCATAAAGCCAACCCCGGTGTATTGGCTCAGTTTAGGCCCATAATGGTAATATATTGGGGAATACAGTGAAGTGCATACATGTAGTGGAACAACATCAGAATGACAAGGCAATGTTTGTGTGTGTGTGCACAAGGAGTGCATTTGCCAAGTTCTCTCTGTCACAGCCCAGATATCATGATAAGCAGTGAATCACCCTCACTTTCCATTAAACTTTAAAGAATGCTTAGATTTGCCTTGTGGTATCCACTGTGGGTACAGTTTGTTTTTTTCTTTTTCTAATCTAAATCCAGAACTTTGAGAATACAAAATTAGGGTATATATCAATCTGTGATGAAATATTTTTAAGCCTAGAGAGCAGCAGGTATTTGAAACTACTTTGTACAAATTACAAGTGATGCTAAATCTGTCATTAATTTAAAATTTTAGACTAATGAATTTATGTGAGTCATGAAGACTAGTACGTAGAATAATATCACAGATCAGCTGGTTGATAGGTTCTGGGGGTTCTTTTTTGACTTTACTATTATTTTTATGTAATGTACTGTGGGCAGGATGTTGGCCATACTTGCATAGATCACAATACATGCAGTAAAGCACTATCCGGTGACGAAACAGTGTTGAGAGAGTTAAAAGCCTGTTTCTATCTTCCGATGTTTTCATTACTTACTTACATTAAATTCTATTGTAATTTAATCTTATTTTAATTCTCATGTAGGATCTTTCATTTGAAAAGCAGCAAAATGCACTGAAGGAATTTTGCACTTAAAGAAAAAAACAACTTGTGTTTGAAATGATTAATGTACAGCAATTTGCCAAATAACAATATGACCCAACGAAGTATGAGTTATAACTTTATCTTTAGAATGCAAGTTGAAATCTACCAGAACCAACACTCTAGAAGATGTAAACACCACTGATTTTCAACCCATTGATTTCCATTCTGGAAATTTATATAATCAGCGGATGAGGCATTGGAGTGGTGAAATTTAATCTTGATTGTTGAGTGGAATTTAAAGACCGGAGGGAAAATATTAATATTATTATTTTTTAAAGTATTTGTCAACTATTCAAACTAAATGCCTTAAAAAGCAGGGAACAGTTTTTGTGAAATTTGGCCAGATTTAATGAAACTTTAATTCTAGATTTTCCTCTCTCCACTGATGAGACTTCCAGCAATTACTTTTATGTCAGAATTCCAGCAACTGCTGTGCTTTGTAATTGAAAGACCTAACATTGTTTTCTACTTTTTCTCTTTGGTCCTCTTATATCTTTTTCTATTTATATCTCCTCCAGACAGATCAACAATGACTAGCAAGCTTACAGCACTCTTTCTTGGCTAGCACCATGTTGTTATCCGATGAGGACTTTTAAAAATTTATGGAGAATCAAATTACTCTTTTTTTTTGAAGAAAATACTTTGGAAGAGATGTCTAGTCTTATTATATGGGATACTTTTAAAGTATATATCTGGGGTAAAATTATTTCTTATATTGCAAACATCATTTAAAAAAAGCTAACAAAGAGAGAAACGACACAAATATGAGGAATTCTGCAGATGCTGGAGATTCAAGCAACACACATCAAAGTTGCTGGTGAACGCAGCAGACCAGGCAGCATCTCTAGGAAAAGGTACAGTCGACGTTTCGGACCGAAGACGAAGGGTCTCGGCCCTTTCAGGATTGCTTCAGTACCCAATCCTGAAATGTGTAAGAGACTTATTGAACCAAAACTAAATATGATCTTCTTTTAACGTATCCAATTGTAAGCCAGCTTTTAAAAGATAGAAGTCAATTTTATATTCACGGCGATAAAACTGGTAAGCTACTGGCTAATCAATTGAAGACATTTATAGCCAAGCAGCAAATTAAAGAAATACATAAAATTAATGGGGACATGACAACTGACCACTCTGAAATTAATGACACTTTTAGGGAATTTTATTCCAAATTATACAGTTCTGACCCTGTTAATGATAATATTGCAATGAATATTTTTTAGATCGAATAAATATTCCTAATCCTTCGATAGATGATCGTAGACAACTGGATGAACCTATTTCCCAGGAGGAAATTGCTCAGGCTATTCGACAATTACATTCTGGGAAATCCCCAGGACCTGGTGGATTCTCTGGAGAGTTTTATAAGGCTTTTTCCTCCTTGCTTATACCACACTTATGTTCTACTCTTACAGATTCCTTAAAGGTAGGAAGATTACCGCAGCCTTTTTACAAAGCTTCCATTTCACTTATTCTTAAAAAGAATATGAATCCTACTGAATGTTCTTCGTATAGACCTATCACTTTACTCAGTTTTGATACTAAAATTTTATCTAAAGTGTTGGCTCGCAGACTTGAAAATATTATATCTTCTATAGTTTCATACAATCCGACAGGATTTATTAAAAATCGATATTCCTATTTTAATATACGGTGTTCGTTAAATGTTATGCATTCTCCATCTAAGGAAGTATCAGAATGTGTGATACCTTTGGATGCAGAGAAGGCCTTTGACAGAGATGAATGGAATTATCTTTTCACTTCCTTAGAAAAATTTAATTTTGGACCTAATTTTATTCATTGGATTAAATTACTATATTGATTTCCCTCCACTTGGGTTCTTACTAATTGCTTCAGAATTCTAAACCCTTTAAACTCTAACGTGGAACTAGACAAGGTTGTTATTTGAGCCCTCTGCTTTTTCATTTGGTATTAGAACCCTTAGCAAATGCTTTTTGAGAGTCTAAAGAGGTTACTGGCATTTTAAGGAGAGGTACTATTCATAGTGAATATGCTGATGACTTATTGCTTTTTATATCGAATGTTACAATTTTTTTACCATCTGTGTTCCGTTAATGACCAATTTTAGTCCGTTCTCAGGATATAAGTTAAATTTGCATAAGAGTGAACTGTTTCCTTTAAACAATTTAATACCAACTGATATTAATTTATGTATTTAGGAGTAACAATTACTAAGAATTATAAAGATTTACTTAAGGAAAAATGTTTAACTTTAATGAATTATGTTAAAAAACACTTTCTAATTGGTCACCTCACTCTTTATCAAATTAATTCTATTAAAATGAATATCTTACCTAAATTTATATACCTTTTTCAAGCTCTGCCTGTTTTTATTCCTAAATGTTTTTTTGACTCCTTATATTCAATTCTTTCTTCCTATATATGGAAGAATAAAAAACCTCAAATAAATAAAGCTCACCTTAAAAATAACAAACAGAATGGAGGCTTTGCCTTACCCAATTTTAGGTTATATTATTGGCAGTTAATATACGAAATATTACCTTCTGGATATATTACATTAACCATGAGAATTGTCCTATATGGGTTTCTTTGGAAGTCAACTCTGTTATGAAATTTTCTATTATTTCTTTACTTGAATCCTCACTTCCTTTATCTTTAAATAAACTAACTGACAATGTGGTGGTCAAACATACTTTGAGGATTTGTCTACAGTTTAGAAAACACCGGTTTATTGAGATTCTCCTTCTTGAGTCCCATCTCTTCTAATTGTTTATTTTTAAACAATCTATAATTGACTTATCTTTTAAAGAATGGGATAGATTGGGTATTAAACGATTTCAGGATTTGTTTGATGGAGGGAATCTCTCTTCTTTTGTGCAACTTTCAATGAAATTTAACCTTTTCAATACCTACTTTTTTCATTACTTACAGATTAGAATTTTTTTAAGATCTCAATTACATACATTTCCTACAAGTCCAGATAAGATTATAATACATACAATTTTTAATCTGAAACCCTTTGACAACAGTTCAATATCGTACATTTACAGTCTGTTGTTGGGTCTGAAAAAGGTTTCTTTAGATAAAATTAAAGGAGACTGGGAAAAGGATTTACAGATTTTCATATCTGAAGAGAGCTGGAAGATTATTTTAAAACTGACTAATTCTTCATCATTATGTACTCGTCATTCTTTATTACAATTCAAAGTAGTACATAGAGTTCATATGTCAAAAGACAAGATCTCTCGTTTCTACGCAGATATTTCCCCTTACTGTGATAGATGTACTAATGGAGTGACCACACTAATTCATATGTTTTGGACATGTCCGAGCCTTGAAAAATTTTGGAAAGATGAATTTCAAACTTTTCTTTGTACTTTAAATATTAGTTTTAAGCCCAATCCCTTGACTGCCATGTTTGGTATTGTTGAGGATAGTGCTTAAACCATCCAGTTTGCGGGTATTAGCCTTTATGTCTCTTATGGCCAGGACAGCGATCTCACTCAAGTGAAAGGAGGCCGCCCCGCCCACTCATGTTCAATGGCTATCTGATGTTATGTTATGCCTAGGTCTAGAGAAGATTCATTGTTCGATTTCTGATTCTGAACATGATTTTCTAATGTTATGGGGACCCTTTCTGAGTTATTTTCATAATTTTTGATCTGTTATTAAAGTATGGATCTAAGCCATTATTATAATAATATTATATGGTTAGGTTTTTTTTTTCTCTTCTCTTCTTTTTTTTCACCAACCAGCTCATTTTGGTAGTGGGGGCAGATTTTTTTTTAATAAAATAAAATTATTTTATTTCACTTCATTTTGTAATTCAATTTTTTCTCTACATGATTGATTTGGAATATGGGATACTGTGATCATATTACTGTGATTTAAATGTAATGTAATTTGTATTACTTAATTGTATCCTTATGAATTTTGTATTTCTATTCATGCAATTTATATAATATTAATAAAAATATTGAAAGAGAAAATTCACATAAAGCAACAAATCACAGCAAATTTTCTGACAACCCACAACGTGTCTCAATAATGCCATTAAATACATTAAATATAATCTACACCTTTAAAATCTAGTCCACCACTCTGGAAAAAAACATCTAATTGATTTACTTAGATTAATTTAAATGACTAACATTTTTATCCTTTCTGCAAAGGAACAATTGAAATTCACCTTCAGCCAGTAGCTCACAAAGCACAATGTAACGGCAACAATACTGAGAGCTTTACCTTATTATTCATTAAAGGCAACATCTTTTTCAAAGAGCCTGGTCTTGAAAATACATCTAAGGTCAATCTCATATGTAGTAAGTAAGTACTTATCACATTTCTCATACTAGCTTCCAATTCCAACAATGACACGACCTTCAGTTCTTAAAACCAATTTCTAACCCAAGCCTTGTCCCCTAACCTGAGTGCTTCATTGACTGTTTGCTCCAAACTCATCCCTTGTTGAGGTGCCTATTCCTTCCTCCGCCTTTGAAGTTCATATCTATGGTACTGATTTTCAGAAGCGAAGTACAAAATCTTCAACATTATGTATGATATTAGCAATTGAGAAATAATTTCCTAACAGGAGTAGAACTGAATTGAATTGCAGAAATTAGCAGTACACTGTGAAGTTGGTACAGAGCTTGCACATGGCTGCCATGCAGGGTGCCATCTTTGAAAAACATTATTCTACAATCATATAAGCACGTGAGATCCTTACGAAATAGGACACAGAACAGACCATTTAACCCAACCATGCAGGCAAGTAAAGGTTCGATGTACAGATTGCTGAGAATTATATTCTTCACTTGGATACAGGTATTGATTTTAACCGACGTTTCAATGACAAATTCTACCATCTTCATCAGGGATGATGCCTGGGCATATCTAGTCTGAAGGTATTGAACCCTTGTTGTCTGTATATGAAGAGGCACTTGGGGCCTGAGGGTGATGAACTCAGCGCCCTCTCCTCAAAGTCCTCCATGACGAAGTTAGCAATTGGCAGTGACAAGGATGAACACATGGCCACTCTGTCCATTTCATCATAGAATTCTCCTCATAGAGGAAGTACCGCCTGTCTTACCTATATTTCCACAGTTTCTGGAAGGATCGCCATGATCCTGAAGATATATCAAAATAATACCATCCACAAACCCATAAGGAAGCTCAAATCACAGCTGATGCAGGTCGAGGATAATCTGGGACTCAGGACAGCTGGCATTTAAAGGAATCCCTGTGAAAGTGGAGAAGTGTATACTGGCCAGACGGTGGAAACCCACATTAAGGAGTACAGGAGATGTATCCGTTTGTGCTACCAGAGAAATCAGCAGTAGCAGAACATTGTGTTTTCAATGGCCACAGGATAGACTTCGAAAGCACAAAACCACTGCCACACTAATGGCTTTTAGGACAGCCTGGTAAAGGAAGCTATTGAAATAAAACTAGAGGAAAAAAATTAACAATGATGAAGGTCTCACTCTGGTAAGAACTGGAATTCGATTGTAAACAAGGTGGGAGAGTGGAAAACCTGGGTGGATGAGGACTAACCAAACAGGAGGGACGGACAACAGGGGTACAAATACCACTGGACTAGTCATCTCAGGCGTCATCCCTGATGGAGGTGGCAGAGCTTGTCATCAAAACGTTGGTTAAAATCAATACCTGCACCCAGTTGGAAGCCCGAGAAGAGTTTATTCATCATATATGCTGGGAGAGTAGTTGATTATTTTTCATATTCTTCATCATTTCATGATATCAGTTCCTAATCATAAACCCCATACAAAAGTATGTACTGCACTTAACTAGCTGTTTAGTATATTTGAACTAAATCAATTCTTAATGCCATTGTGACATCTTCAGCAGTTTTCTTGCAATATTGTGTGAAGTCTAAAGTGGACTTATTAAATATAGCACTTGTCTGCATAGATAAATTATTTTTATCCAGTAATCCATCTATCGGTAAATACATTGCAGAAAATGAGAGCAATAAAGGGATATTGATTGTGAATCTTGGTTGAAAATTTCTCTTTTTTACATAGAAGTTATCTAGTTGCTTTCCATTTACACATTTTAGTTGGATGTTCTTTAGCATGTGTGATGACTTAATAGTATGGAATTTGTGTGTATGTAAGACACCAATAGTCATGCCATACTAACGACACCAGCCTCACCAATGTAAGCTGCAAGGACAAACCAACTGCCATTCATTAAATATATAGCGAGAACATGCCTAGAAGTTCACCCCCAAAAGTAAATGGAGGAACTCAGCAGTTCAGATAGCATCCATTGAGCAAATTGGGAATCCAAACAAAGGTGGGATAAAGCCAGTATGAAAAGGCAGGAATGGAGCAAGAGCTGGAAGGTGGTAAGGTGGATCGAAAGCAACACACACAAAATGCTGGAGGAACTCAGCAGGTCAGGCAGCATCTATGAAAAAGAGTAAATAGTCGACGTTTCAGGCCGAGACCCTTCATCAGGACTGGAAAAAAAGATAAGAAGGTGAGCGTAAGAAGGTGGTAGGAAGGGAGGAAGAAGTACAAGGTGGTAGGTGATATGTGAAACTGGGAGAGGGAGGAGATGAAGTAAAGAGCTGGGTAGTTAATTGGTGAAAGAGATAAAGGGCTGATGGAGGGGGTATCTGATAGGACAGGACAGAAGGCCATGGAAGGAGGGGAAGAAGGAGGAACACCACAGGATGGGCAGGTAAGGATATAAAGTGAGGGAGGAAAACAGAAATGGGGAATGGTGAAGCAGGGGACAATTACTGAAAGTTCGAGAAATCAGTGTTCATGCCATCTGGTTGAAGTCTACCCAGATGGAATATAAGTTATAGCTCCTCCAGCCTGAGTGTGGCCTTATTGTAGCAGTAGAGGAGGCCATGGATGACATGTTGGAATGGGAATGTAAAATAGAATTGAAATGGGTGGCTACCGGGAGATCCAGTTGAGGGAGGTGATGGAGGATGGGGAGTGGGAATGATGCTAGAACCTGCAGGGTGATAATTGGAGGTGATTGGGGCTGAAGAAGATGGAATCTGATAGGAGACAACATGGGTTGTGGAATGAAGGGAATTGGAGAGGGGAACTAGAGGAAAGAGTATGTGGGTGATGGGCAGATTGAGAGAGTAGGGGCAGGGAAAAACATAGGGTGATTGGGAACCAGTGGGATCAGGAATATAATTGGAAAAGACAGAGGGGAGTAGTTATTGGAAGTTAGAGAATTCAATGTTCATGCCGACAGGTTGGGCACTATTGAGGTAGATTATGAGGTGCTGTTCCTCTAATGTATGTCTAACCTCAGTTTGGCAGTGGAGAGA
Source organism: Mobula birostris (assembly GCF_030028105.1). Taxonomy (NCBI): domain Eukaryota; kingdom Metazoa; phylum Chordata; class Chondrichthyes; order Myliobatiformes; family Myliobatidae; genus Mobula; species Mobula birostris. The sequence goes on along the minus strand of NC_092376.1, from coordinate 81,826,555 downwards.
TGTGTCAGTTTATAGAATTGGAACTATTTTTAAAATGCTGGCCACTGAGTAATCCTGACTGCTACAGTGGATGGAGTGGAGATGCCCGATGAAGTGGTTCCCCAGTCTGCATTGGGTCTCACTGACATAGAGGAGGCTGCACTAGGAGCACAGATGAAGTAAATAGCACTGATCAAATCATATGTGAAGGACTGCCTTGCCTGCAAGGACAGATTAGGACCTTGAACAGCTGTGAGGGAGGAGGTGTAGAAACACTAAGCACGGTTGCATGGATCAGTGCATGGTGGGGTATTGGTGAGGAATGACAAGTAAACAAGAGAATCATGAAAATAGCAATCCTTGCATAAAGCAGAGGGAGAAAGGAGGGAAAGAGGGGCTTGGTGGAGCTGGCAGAAGTTGCAGAAAATGATGTGTTGTATGACGAATGATATAGAGTATGCAAAAGCGTATGTCCCGCAATATCTGTCATCTCCAATGGCATCTCACCACTAGGCACATCTTCCCTTCCCCTTCTCTCTCTGCTTTCCATAAGGTGCCCTCTCTATTCTGTCACTCCTTTGTGTCTGCCCTGTCTCTTCATCCCTCTCCCCAGATTGTTGTTGTTTGGAGTGCTGCTGGCCACAGATGTTGATGGCTGCCCAATAAATAGGCAGCAATCATCTCTAGACTGCCGAGTCAGGAGTCAAGGGGTTTGTTCCATGTTGATTATTGCTGTTGTCACTAACTGTCTATCACAATCACATTCAAAGGAGAGGGAAGTATTTTGTTGAAAATTTTGCAATACATCTGGGTGTTGGTTAGACAGGTAGCAATGTGTGTAAACTATGAGTGCCGGTGGATTGGTAGTTGTGTGGATATGTGGTCAGAAATTTGAATGCTGGACCAGTGCTGATTTTTCGAGTTTGCTGCTAGGTGTGTCGTGTGGAGCCATGCATGATGATGTTGATGTATGGGCACTTCACAAGAGATTTGGATAGCTCCTTGGTTCTCTGTACTTAAAGACGGTTCTTCTCTTCTGCAATACAAAGAGTAAGATCAGAGAATCCAGGGTCTATCCCATTCTGTCATGGCTTGAGCTAACCTTCTTGAACGAGTAGTTGCAAACAATGACTCTATTCTATTTAAGAGCTGCAGGTATGGTTTCTATCAGTACTAGGTGCTTTCAGCTAGTGGTGGGAGCTCATGGAATTCTATCTTATGGACATGTAATATAAGAAGTTGCACAGAATATGCTGACTGGAGGCAAGAAACATGTTCATGAGCTGGGTCTAAATTTCATGTGCCTTCTGCATTGTGTCAAACAGATCTGGGTGGCCAAGGTGTTAGTTACCAATTACACCTCAATGGGGCCCTTAGGAAGAAAGGAAACAAATAATACTCCAGTAAGCAAATAACATGAGCAAGTTACTGAGGTTATACTGGTCCATCCATGGCATACATTTACAGGATTGTTCATGGAGTTACCCAGTCAAGGAAGATAGCCCTCTACAAAATTAGTAGCAACTACGTTTAACCTTTGCCGAGTTGGGACGGAGTGGAGCAATGATAGTTTGAGCGGGAAAGTTGAAAAAGAAGTGAGTCTCTGTATTTGTGAGAAGGTAGGGTCAAATGTAATGGCTATTGTTGGAGTGGACAATGTTAGAATGGGGGCTTGAGACTTTGGCTTGAGGGGTTTCAGATAAAAGAAGGTGATTAAGTGTGAAACTCAAATGTTTCAGAGAGATGGCACAGGTAAGAACAGAAACAACATTTTTTTTTTATTTCTGTAGTTCCTTAGTCCTTAATTCTGTGTAGGCAGTGGAATCCTCCTCCTGTAAGAAGTGGGATTTCAGGGTATCTAACAGTCTTCCTGATGACTCTCTCTGTGGGAAGTGCACCCAACTTCAGCTGCTGACTGACTAGGTCAAGAAAATGGAGCCGGAGCTGGATGTTCCTAAGACCATCCAGGAAGCTGAAAACCTCCTGGATGAAGTCCTTACTGAGGTGGTTAAATCCAGAGTGCCGGTTTGAGATACAAGATGGGTGACCACCAGGAGAAGTAAGGTGAGTAAGCAATTAGACCAGGATTCCTCTGTGGCTATTACCCTTAGCAACAATTCCCTTTGCAGTCTGCTTGGGGGTGGGGCTGGGGTTGACTTGTCAAGGCACAGCAGCAGCAGCAAGGCCAGGGGGAATGTGGCTGGCCCTAAAGCTCAGCAGGGAAGAGTGAAGTCAGACAGAGCTATAGTGATTAGAGACTCAATAGTAAGAGTGACAAACAGGAGACTCTGTGGCCACAAAAAAGACACCAGAATGGTGTGTTGACTCCTAGATGCCTAGGGTCCAGGATGTCCGAGAGTATCTGCAGAATATTCTCATAGGGGGTGGTGGTGTAAGCAGCCCATTGTTGTGGTGTGCAGTGGCACCAAATGACATAGGTAGTTATGGAGGAAGAGGTCCTGCCCAGTGAGTTTAAGGAGTTAGGAAAGAAGCTGAGGAGCTGGACCTCCAAGGTAGTGATCTCTGGATTACTTTCAGCACTACGAGCTGGTCAGGGCAGGAATAGGATGATAGTACAGATGAACGAATGGCTAAAGAACTAGTGCAGAAGGCAGAGTTTCAGGTTCTTGGATCATTGGAACCTCTTCTGGGGCAGGGGTGAATTGTACAAGAGGAACAGGTTGTACCTAAACTGAAGGGAAACCAATATTCTGACGAAGAGATTCATTAGTCCTACTCGGGATGGTTTAAACTAGTTTTGCAGGGGCATGGGAACCAGAGTACTACGTTAGAAAGTGGAGAGAAGGAGAGGAAGGTAGATGTCAGAGCCAGTAAAAAAACAGGCAGGAGCAAAGTAATTGATACTATGGGGCACATAGTTTGTAGTTTGTGTATTTTAATGCTAGGAGTACTATGGGTAAAGGTGATGAACTTAGAGCATGGAACCATACATGGAACTATGATGTTGTGGGAATTACAGAAAGTTGGTGGAGAAAGGGACAAGAATGGGTGCTTACTATTGCAGGGTTTAGATGGTTTAGAAAAGGTGGGGGGAGTTGTACTACTAATCAGGGACAAACCACAACTGCACTCAGAGGGGACATAATGGAAGGATCTATATGGGTAGAACTCAAAAATGGGAAGGGTGCAATCACTCTGATGGAATTGTACTACAGATCTTCCAATAACTACCAGGACATTGAGGAACAGACATATAGGTAGATAAGACTTGTTGTTACGAGTGACATCAACTTCCCTAGTATAAACTGGGACTTTCTTTCTGCAAGAGGTTTAAATGGGACAGAAATTGTTAGGAGCATCCAGGAAGGTTTCTTAAATCAAAATACAGATTGTCCAACAAGAGGAGGGGCTGCATTGGACCTGGTATAGGGTAATAAGGCTGGCCAGCTGACCAACCTTTCAGGGGTGAATGGTCAGGGAACAGTGACCATATCTCCACAAGTTTAAAGATAACTATAGGCAAGCTTAAGTATGGACCTTTTGGGAGAGTTCTGTGTTGGAGCAGGACAAATTCTAGGAGCTTTAGGCAGGAACTAGGGAGAGTTAATTGGTAACAACTGTTTATGGGCAAGTCCACATTTGACATGTCAACAGTGTTTAAAAGCCAATCACAGAGAGTGCAGAACATGTATGCTCCAGTCAGAAAGAACAAGGATAGCAAGGTAAGAAAACTTTGAATGTCAAGAGAGGTTAAGAATTTAGGCAAGAGGAAAAATATAAAGGTATGTTGAGCTTAGAAAACTAGAATCAACAGAGCCCTTGAGGATTATAACGAAGCCAGAAAAAAATCTAGGAAAGTATTAGGAGAGCCAGGAGAGGCCATGAAAAGTCCTTTGGATTAAAGCGTATCTTTAGCCACATGCAAAGTCCCAGAGGACTGGCAGGTAGCTAATGTTGATCTATTATTCAAGAACAGAAGAGGAGCTAATTTTGGAAACTATATCACATTCTGGAAACTACATAGTACTGGAAATAATTTGAGTCTTTCGTCAGTGGTAGAGAAGTTACTGGAGAGAATATTAAAACAACATAGAACATAGAAATCTACAGCACATTACAGGCCCTTCGGCCCACACTATTGTGCCGACCATATAACCTGCTCTGGAAACTGCCTAGAATTTCCTTAGCGCATAGTCTTCTAAGCTCCTCGTACCTATCCAAGAGGCTCTTAAAAGACCCTATTGTATCTGCTTCCACCACCCCCACCGGCAGTGCATTCCACACACCCACCACTCTCTGTGAGAAAAACTTACCCCTGACATCCCCTCAGTACCTATTTCCAAGCACCTTAAAAATATGCCTCCTTGGGTTAGCCACTTCAGCCCTGGGCAAAAGCCTCCAGCTATCCACATGATCAATGCCCCTCATCATTATCAGGTCACCCCCCCCCCATCCTCCGTTGCTCCAAGGAGAAAAGGCCAAGTTTACTCAACCTATTCTCACGTACACCCTCCAATCCAGGCAACATCCTTGTAAATCTCCTCTGCACTCTCTATTGTATCCACATCCTTCCTGTAGTGAGGTAACCAGAACTGAACACAGTACTCCTAGTGGGGTCTGACCAAGTTCTTATATAGCTGTAACATTACCTCAAGGCTCTTGAACTCAATCCCATGGTTGATGAATGCCAACACACCATACGCCTTCTTAACAACACTCAACTTGCACAGATGCATTGTGTCCTATGGACACAGACCCCAAGATCTTGTTGATCCTCCACACTGCCAAGAGTCTTACCATTAATATTATATTCTGTCTTCAAATTTGACCTAGCAAAATGAACCACTTCACGCTTCGCTGGGTTGAAGTCCGTCTGCCACTTCTCAGACCAGTTCTGCATTCAATCGATGTCCCGCTGTAACCTCTGACAACCCTCCAGACTATCCACAACACCCCCAACGCTTGTATCATCAGCAAACTTACTAATCCACCCTTCTACTTCTTCATCCAGGTCACTTATAAAAATCACAAAGAGGAGGGGTCCTAGTACAGATCCCAAAAGGAACACACTGGTGACCGACCTCCATGCAGAATACGAACCATGTACAACCATGCTTTGTCTTCTGTTGGAAGCCAGTTCTGGATCCACAAAGCAAAGTCTCCTTGGATCCAATGCCTGCTTACTTTCTAAAGGAGCCTCGCATGGGAAACCTTACTAAATGCCTCACTGAAATCCATATACACTACATCTACTGCCCTACCTTCATCAATGTGTTTTACTTTCTCAACGAATTCAATCAGGCTAGTAAGGCATGACCAGCTCTTGACAAGGACTAATCATATTATGTCTCCCTAAATGCTCATAAATCCTGCCTCTCAGGATCTTCTCCAACAACTTTTGCACCACTGACGTCAAACTCACTGGTCTATAATTTCCTGGCTTATCTCTACTCCCTTTCTTGAACAAGAGAATAACATTTGCAACCCTCCGATCCTCCGGTATTTCTCTCATCTATATTGATGACACAAGGATCATTTCAAGAGGCTCAGCAATCTCGTTCCTCACTTCCCACAGTAGCCTGTGGTATATCTCATTGTGGTCCCAGTGACTTATCTAACTTAATGCTTTTCAAAAGCTCCAGCACATCCTCTTTCTTAATGTCTGTATGTTACAGCATTTCAGTCTGCTGTAAGTCATCCCCACAATTGCCAAGGTCTTTTTCCCTGGTGAATACTGAAGCAAAGTATTAATCAAGTACCTTCACAACCTCCTCCGACTCTATGCACACATTTCCACTATCCCACCTGATTGGGCCTATTCTCGCATGGTTCATCCTCCTGCTCTTCACGTACTTGTAGAATGCCTTGGGGTTTTCCTTCATCTTGCTCACCAAGGCCTTCTCATGACCCCTTCTGGCTCTCCTAATTCCATTCTTAAGCTCTTTCCGAGCAACTTTGTAATTTTCTAGAGCTCTAACAGTACCTAGTTTCTTGAACCTTTCATAAGCTTTTCTTTTCTTCTTAACTAGATTTTCTACATCCTTTGTACACCATGGTTCCTTAACCGTACCATCCTTTCCCTGTCTCAATGGAACATACCTATACAGAATGCCATGCAGATGTTCCCTGAACATGTTCCACATTTCTGACATGCATTTCCCTGAAAACCTCTGCTCCCAATTTATGCTCCCAAGTTCCTGCCTAATAGCTTCTTATTTCCCCCTACCCCAATTAAATGTTTCCCAAATTGTCTGCTCCTATCCTTCTCCAGTGCTCTTCATTTCCCAATACCAGAACAAGTACCGCCTCTCCTCTAATTGGCTTATCTGCATATTGCATCAGGAAACCTTCCTGAACACACCTCACAAACATCACCCCATCTAAACCTCTTGCACTAAGGAGATGCCAATCAATATTCGGAAAGTTAAAATCTCCCATCACAACAACCCTATTGTTATGGCACTGTTCCAGAATCTGCCTCCTTATCTGCTCCTCGATATCCCTCTTACTATTGGGGGGGGTCTATAAAAAACACCCAGTAGAGTTATTGACCCTTTCCTGTTTCCCTCCATGACTTCCTCCTTTTCTGCAGCCATGACACTATCCCTAATTAGCAATGCCACACCCCCACCTTTCTGTTCCTTTTGAAACATCTAAAGTCCGGCACACTCAGCAGCGATTCCTGCTCCTGATACATTCAAGTGTCTGGAATGGCCACAATGTCACAGTTCCACGTAATGACCCACCTTCTTTATGATACTCCTTGCATTAAAATAGACACATCTCAAACCATCAGGGTGAGTGTATCTTTGCTCTAACATCTGCTTATCCTTCCTCACAAACTCCCTACAAGCTGTCTCTACTTGTGCTCCAACCTCCCCATCCTCTGCCTCTTCACTTCAGTTCCCACCCCCCTGAAAATCCAGTTTAAACCCTCCCCAGTAGCATTAGCACACCTCCCCACTTGATATTGGTCCCACTCCGATTCAAGTGCAATCTATCCTTTTTGTACAAGTCACACCTGACCCAGAAGAGGTCCAAATAATCCAAAAATCTAAATCCCTGACCCCTGCTCCAATCCTTCAGCCACACATTTATCCTCCTCCTCATTCTGTTGCTATACCAACTGTTGCGTGGCACAGGCAGCAATCCTGAGATTACTGCCTTTGAGGGCCTGCTTCTCAGGTTCCTTCCTAACTCCCTGTATACTGCACTCAGGACCTCCTTTATTTTTCTACCTCTGTCATTGGTATCAATATGTACCATGACCTCTGGCTGCTCACCGTCCCATTTCAGGATACTGTGGACACGCTCAGAAACATCATGAACCCTGGCACCTACGAGGTAAACTACCACCTGCGTTTCTTTTTCATGTCCACAGAATCGCCTATCTGTTCCCCCTAACTATAGAGTCCCCTATTACAGCTGCCATCCTTTTCCATTCCCTACCCTTCTGAGCCACAGGACCAGACTCAGTGCCAGAGGCACGGCCACTGTTGCTTCCCCCAGGTAGGTCGTCCCCCCAGCATCATTCAAAATGGAGTACTCATTGTTAAGGGGGACAGCCACAGGGGTGCTCTCCACTTCCTGACGCCCTCCCTTCCCTCTCTTGACAGTAACCCGCTTATCTGCCTCCTCTGGCCCCGGAGTGACTACCTGCCTGCAGCTCCTGTCTATCACCTCCTCACTCTCCCGAACAAGCCAAAGGTCATTAAGCTGCTGCTCCATTTCCCTAACTTGGTCTCTAAGAAGCTGCAGCTCGATTCACCTGCCGCAGATGTGGCCATCAGGGAGGCTGGAAGTCTCCCAGACATCTCACATCTGACACCCAGAACAGAAAACTTGCCTCACAGTCATATCCACTATTCTTGTTAGATGGGGGATCAAAATAAGCTACCTCGCCTAGGCCCGTCATCCTGAAGCACCAATGAGCCAAAGCCCTACTACTCTGATAACCGATACGCTAGACAGTACCTCTCTTTTATTTCAGAGCTTTCTTAGCGTCCTTGCGCCATGACGAGCTACTGCGTCTGCACACTTCGTCCCCAAACTGTACGAAGCTCACTCTCTTCAAATCGATTGGTCTGCCACTAATGCACCAAGCCCTGTGAAATGCTCCTATTTTACAACTTTTCTCCCTGACCTATGCGAAGCTCTCTCTTTCTTTGAATCGATCGTTCTACCACTAATGCGGTGAGCCACATGAAACGCTTCTTTTTAAAACTTTTCTCCCTGACCTGTGTGAAGCTCTCTCTCTTTTCAAATCGATTGGTCTGCTGCTAATGGATAGGATTTATGGGCACTTGGAAAACCATGGCCTAATTAGGGAGAATCAGCATGGCATTGTGCGGGGCCAGTCATACCTTACTAACTTGATTGAGGTTTTTGATGAGGTGACGAGGGGGATTGAGGAAGGTAGAGCTGTTCAAGTTGTCTACATGGAATTTTGAAAGGCATTTGACAGGGTCTCTGATGGGAGGCTCGTCTGCAGTGAATTGGCCATTAGGATTCAGAACTGGCTGGTCCGTAGAAGACAGAGGGTAGAGTCTGATGGGATAATCTAGCTGGAGAGCTGTGATTGGTGGTGTTTTGCAGAGACCTCTGCTGTTTGTGGTATATATAATTGACCTGAATGAAAACGTAGATGGGTGGGCTAGTAGGTTTACAGATGGTAAGAACATTGGTGGTGTTGTGGATCACATAGAAGATTGGCAAATAATACAAAGGGATAAAGTATAGATCAGTTGCAGATACGGGTGAAAGAATGGCAGATAGAGTTTAGTCAAATGTGAAGTGTTGGTAGGTCAAATATAAAAGGACAGAGTCTTAACAGTGTTGATGAGCAGAATGATCTTAGGTCTAAGTTCATTCCTTCCTGAAAGTGACTATACAGGTTAATATGGCAGTTAAGAAGGCATATGCCATGCTTGCCTTTATTTGTCAAGGTACTGAGTTCAAAAGTTAGGAAGTTATGTTGCAGCTTTATGAAACTCTCGTTAGGCTGCATCTGTAGTATAGCATACAGCTTTTGTTGCCCCATTATAGGAAAAATGTTTGTTGGCTTTGAAGAAATTGCAGAAGAGGTTTACCAGAATGCTGCCTGATTATGAGTGCATGTGCTATGATAAGTGGTTGCCTTCTCTGAAGTGGCAGACACTGAGGGGAGATCAGGTCGAAGCTTATAAGGTTATGAGAAGCAGAGATAGACAGTCATTATCTTTTCCCAGGGCTGAAATATTTAATACCGGAGGGCGTGTATTTGAGATGAGAGGTTAGTTTATAGATGTGATGAGCAAGCAGTGGGTGCTTAGAATGTGCTGTCCAGGGTGGTGGTAGAGACAAATGCATTAGGGACTTCTAAGAGACATTTAGGTTGGCACATCATTGTGAGGGAAATAGAATGATCTGGTCATTGTGTAGGCAGGAGTGATTAGTTTAGTTGGCCATTTAATTACTAATCTATTTGGTTCAGAACAGCATTGTGGACTGAAGAATCTATTCCTGTGCTGTACTATTCTATGTTCTAACTCTGATCTGTCGAAGGAGATTATGTTAAAGACAAATCAGGATAATAAATTATCCATGTCAGCATATGTCCTTTACATGACTCCTTTCACCTTTCGTAAAGCATAGTAGAATAGAGTCTTTATGATCAGGATGGCCTCTGTAATAAATCTGATGGTAAGAGTAGGAGATGATTTAATTGCAGTTCATAGGCCATTAAGAGGAATGGACATTACAGACAGAATTTACTGGGGAGCTTGGGACAGGTGTTGTAATGTAATTATCAGAGACTGGCATTTCAGGATGAAGCAAAACACACAAAATGATGGAGAAACTCAACGGGTCAGGCAGCATCAATAGAACTGAATAAACAGTCAACATTACAGGATAAGACCCTTCTTCAGGACTGAGAAGGAAGGGGGAATGATACCAGAATAGAAAGGTGGGGGAGTGGAAGGAAGCTAGTTGGAAGGTGATAGGTGATGCCAGGTGGGAGGGAGTGGTAAGTGCTGGAGATGAAAGAATCTGACAGCAGAGGACAGTGGACCATAAAGGAAAGGGAAGGAGGAGACCCCGGGGGAAGTCAAAGGTAGGTGAGAGAAGGTGAAAGTTTGGAGTGGAGAATAGAAGAAAAGGGGAGGGGATTTTTTTTACCGGAAGTTTAAATTGATATTCATGCTACTAGATTGGAGGATATCCAGACAGAATATAATGTTCTTCCACCCTGAGGGTGGCCTCATCTTGGCACAAGAGGAGGCCAGAGACTGATATGTCAGAATAGGAATGGGAATAGGAATTAAAATGTTCTGCTTGTCGTGGATGGCGCGGAGGAGCTCGACAAAATGGTCCCCCAACTTATGCGGGTCTCAGAGGAGGGGAGGAATCAATAGATGACTCCAGTAGATTTACTTGGTGAAGTGTTTCCTCACCTGGAAGGATTGCCTGGGGCCCTGAATAGAGGTGAGGGAGGAGGTGTATGTGCAGGTGTAGTGATGTGCCAGCAGGGACGAATGGACAAGGAAATCATGGAGGGAGCGATCCCTGCGGAAAGCGGAGGGGGAATGTAAAGATATGCTTTCTCGTAGAAATGGCAGAAGTTGCAGAGGATAATGTGTTGGATATGGAGGCTGATGGGGTAGTAGGTAAGGATGAGAAGGACTCTATCATTGTTTTTTTTATATATAATTTTTATTGAGTTTTCAAAGTAAATACATGAGAAAATAATATCTACCCTCCCCCTCCCCTTACCCCTCCCCCCCCGATATATACTACCTAAAGAGAAAAGAAAAAAAGAAAAAAAAAAGAACCGCCTGAATATTAGAAGGTTTGCACATGCTCCATGGGATTAAAAATAAATTTAGTATGTATTTGTTACTTTCCCCAAGGAACTAAGATCTTTATCATCGGAGCTGTAAATAAAGGCTCCAAATATTCAAAAATGTTTCATATTTATCTCTTAAAATCTAAAACATTACTTAGCTTCTCAACTCCATAGTCCCCTGGGGAATCTCTTTGAACTTCACCATGTTGCTATGTGTTTCCCTCCCATTCATCCAGGCAAAAAAGAGAAAAAAAAGATAGATAAGATACAAAAAAAGAAAAAACAAAATACCCTCCCTACTAATGTTGTGAATGAAAAGATACACAACACTACCCCCTCCACTGTGCTGGTCGTGGCTATTGCCATGCTTGCACACATGAATAATGTAGCGATTGGTCAGTGTTTCTTCCAGCTCCCCCGTAACAAAAAATTGTATGTATATAAAAAAAATTAATGTCATTATTCCCAGCTAATATTCCTCAAATTTTAACCTTTCTTCCCCTCCCTCATATAATTAATAATATATTTATATATTCATCCGCCTAAAAATCCAACAGGCCTAATCCTTGATCCAGTCTTCATCTTCGATCCATCTCGGTCCCCTGGGTTTGTTCTTGTATCTGGTGAATATTCAAAGAATCTCGTACAAACTCCTCCACTTTCTGGTAATCGTCAAAAAATCTTTTTTCTCCACCAGGCAAAAAAATCTTCAAGGTTGCAGGATAACGCAATATATATTGATAACCGTGATCCCATAGGGCTTTTTTCACTGGATTAAATTTCTTCCTTTTCTTCAAAAGTTCATAACTTATGTCAGGGTAAAAAAAAAAATTTTCTTCCCTTCTATCATCAGTGGCCCTTTTCTCTTTTTGGCAGCTTGGGCAGCCGCCTGTAGAATCCTTTCTTTGTCTTGAAATCTTAAGAATTTTATTAAAATTGATCGTGGATATTGGTCATCTTGTGGTTTTGGTCTTAGAGCTCTATTTACCCGCTCAATTTCAGTTGGTCGGTCTTCCTCTTTCATTTGCAAGGTTTTCGGGATCCATCTATGAAAAAATTCTATTGGATTATCTCTCTCTATACCTTCTTTAAGACCAACAATTTTAATATTGTTACGTCTACTAAAATTTTCCAACACGTCCACTTTCTCCGAGTCGATTTCTTTCCGTATTCCAGACAAGCACATCATTTTCTGTTTTTTCCACTCTATTGTTAATATGCTCCATTGTTCTTTCCATCTTCTGAAGTTTCTTATCCATTTTATCTTCTTTCTTCCCATCTCGCGGCGACTTCACAACAACAGATTTCTTCTGTTGCGGTTTACGAGGCATATCGTAGAGTAGTCTTACAAAGTTTATAAGTAGTTTTCGGAAAGTATTTATTAACTTTACTTTGTTTAAACGGTACTTTGCTGATTTTTTTACGGGAGAGCTGGATTTACTCGTCTCAATCCCACGTCATCACGTGACGCCCCCCCCCCCCATCATTGTTAATGCGGCAGGAAGATGGGGTGAGCACAGTTCTTTGGGAAATGGAGAAGATATAGGTGATGGCAGCACCAATAGTGGAGGGAGGGAAACCCCATTCTTTAAAGAAGGAGGACATCACTGATGCCCTGGAATGGAAAGCCGCTTCCTGGGAACAGATGCAGTGGAGGTGAAGAAATTGAAAAAGTGGAATAACATTTTTGCAGGAGAAAGGGTGGGAAGAGGTATAGTAAAGATAATCATGGGAATCAGCAGGTTTATGTAAGATGTCGGTTGAGTTTGTCTCCAAAGATGGAGATAGGGAGATTGAGAAAGAGGAGGGAGGTGTTAGAGATGGATAAAGTGAATTTAAGGGCAATGTGAAAGAAGCAAAATTGATAAAATTAACAAGCTCAGCATGGGTGCATGAAGCAGCGCGAATGCAGTCAGCAATATAGCAGAAGAAGAGTTGGGAGTGTAACTAAGGAAGGCTTCAAACATGGATTGTTCCACATAGCCAATGAAGAGACAGGCATAGCTGGGGCCATGCGAGTGCCTATGGGAGTTCTCCAGACTGGATGATATCAGTGATGGTGCTGGAGAAATTTTCAGATGGTCTGGAGTGGGGTCCTCTTTCGGGGATAGGTATGAGGACAAGTCTGTTGTTGCCTGGCCTGGTAGAGCTCAGTGCAGCACACTAAAACTGCATGCCCTTCGAAAGTGGAGGGCACTGCGTTCAGAACGGGTAAGGTTGGAGGAGGAGAGAGAGGAGTGCTGAAGTCAAGACAATCGATGTCTTGTCAACAATTTGAGATGAAAATATCCAGAAAAGGCAAAGAACCACAGTGAGCTGTCCAAGAAAAGGAGAAGGATTGAAGATGGGAGAAAGAGTCATCAGCACAGGGTGTGGAATCCTTGCCAAAGAAGTGGTCTTGAAGATGGAGGCGATGGAAAAAGTGCTCAATGTTGTGCCAGACATGGATCTTAATAAGGTGAGGGTGAAGGGGAGCAAAGATGAGGCTCTTGCTGAAGGCACCTTTGAACTTCGAGGGAATTGTGATGTCATTGTAAATAGTTAGCTAGAACCTCTATGATCATGATGGCCTCTGTAATAACTTTGATTGTAAGAGCTTAGAAGAGTAAGGGATAATTTAATTGCAGTTCATAGGAAATTAAGAGGAATGGAAACTGTAGATAGAAAATTTGATGGCAACTGGGGACAGGTGTCATAGTCTAATTATTAGAGCCAAGCATTTCAGAATGAAGTTAGCAACAAATCGGTAGAAATTTGTAACTTTACCTTCCCAAAATAAAAAAAAATACAAGGTCAATAGTAAATTTGAAGGCTGAGAATGTGTTTTCTGGAAAAGATGGATTGATGGAGCGAGGTCAAAACTTGAATGATAGAGCAGGTTTGAGATACTAAATGGCCTTCTCTTGTTCCTGTATATAAAACCTACCTTGATGTTACTCCAGGAAACTGTAGCCCAGAAACATTTCTTGTTCATTGAAGTTATTTGGGTGAACATCCTCAGAACAGCATCAATGAATGGCTGTAGTGGCTTCAGATCTGAGTAACCCTTCAGCAGATAACTTAAGTCAAAGACCTGTCAACAGATGAGGCCTTTGTTAAGTTCTTAAGAGTAGCAGAGTAACATATTTTCAGAAACAAACCTTGGATAATATGAGAAATGGCTGCAATGAGAATCTTTTAAATTAATTCAAGGCAAGTACATAACAGTTGAGAAAGGATCTGGTATAACATTTCTAATATTACATACATTTTCTATTTTGTTTTCAAGAATGCCTAAAGTCAATTTAAGGTTAACTACACTGATATTGATTTGGTTTTTACGTAAAATGAAAATTCACTTTTATTGTGGTTCTTCAGGAGTCATCTTTATCTGTTTTCTATCTGTCATGACAATATTTCAGTTGCATTTCATTTTCTGCTTTCAATCTGAGTCATTTTTGAGCACATATCACTTGAAGCTTTAGCTTTAGTACATTCATCTGGAGTCTAACTTGATATGCCTCAAGTCATATTTTTCGCTGTGTGTAAGTGATGCAATTGTAATGCCTTTCAATGTGCCTGCTTGGAATAATGTTTAAATAAATATAAAGTGGGGGAGAATGGAATATTAAGAATGGATGAGGTCTCTCAATCTGAAGCTTCCTCAGTCAGTCAATCAGCTTTTTTTCTTTAGCACCTGCACTGCATCTTCATGTCATCAGCTAGCAAAAATCTATTGACTTGAATCTGGAAAGCACCAATTATGTGTACATCCTCAAATTTCAGCCTTCCAGATTGCTACTCTTTGAGTGAAAACTACTTCCTCGGTTTACTCTTAGCATGGTCTGATCTCATTTTAAAATTGAACATAAATTCCTTCTTTATTAATATATGGGATGACAACGATAATGTTCATTGCCCCAGAGAAAATGGGGTACTAAGCTTTTTTAGAGGATAGTTTAAACTCAACAACATTGGTAAATTTGGGAGTCATGTGTTGTGCCCACCAACTAAGTTATAGGTTTCTTTCCTTAAATTCACAATTTATTTGCATGATAGCACCAGTGAACAATGCTACCAAGGGCAACATCCTCAAGGCAGGTCATGGAGCAACTCCTTTCGCTTCATTTACATCTTTTTATTTCATATGTGGTTCTACTAATGTTGGGGCCTGTTATCAACATTCTGTTGGTGTGTTTTCGGGTCGATCGAGGGATCTGGCGCTTTGCTGTCTCTGGGAGGGTACCACAAGGCTGCGAGCAAAGTGTGCAATATGGACGCCAGGAAATCTGAAGATGGGAGCAACCCCATGATCAACTCTGTCTCTTGCCGATCTCGCCGATTAAAGCGTCGAGAAGACTGAAACCATCGAGGTGGGTGTGGAGGCAAGCATATGTTCAATGCCATCTACCAGCCTCTCACTTGTTGCTGTCGGAAGAGGCTCTGTGTGTGACAGTCTCTCTCCCTCTTGTTCACTGCTCCTGAGGGGAGGTCCTTGTGTTCAAATGCTCTCTCTCTTTCCCTCGATGCTGTCGGAGGGTAGTGCCAGAGCAATCCAGTTTGTGGATTGTGGACTCTAATTCAAGTTTATGATGTGTTTCTAGTTTTCTGGTCACTCCTTTTTTTTCATTGCTAGTTTGGGAGATATTGAGTTGGCAGCTTCCAGATAATGAACTCTGAGCTGAACTGAAATATGCTTTTTGAATGTGTGTTTTATATCCTGTGTATTCGCTCATTTTCATTGTTGTTATTGGAGTGATTTTTTTTTGTGCGTGAAGGGGGGTGTTTGATGCTTGTTTTCTTTGAACAGGTACAATGGTTCTTTTTTTTGTGACTGTCTGTAGGGAAGATGAATCTTTGATCATAAATGTACTTTGAACCTTTGAATATATTCCCCACTATTGTGGTTTTTAAACCATCTTCAAACCAACTGTCTAAACCTCTGGACATTAACCCAATAATTTAAGCTACATGTTATTATAATACTTAAGGTAGTAACAGCTGTGAATTACCCTTTCCTCTGGAATTTGATTCTCTTTATTTCAATGAGACTGAATCATAGAATAGATTATAACTGGCAGCTGCCACTAGATTTTACTTTTAGTGCAAGTGATGAAGTTCTAGTTAATGCATTTGTTTTATCTGCTTCCCCAAAGGTGGAAGTAGCTTCTCCATTTTGAATTCATCTTGTCCTTTTAACATTATAAGCACCTCAATCTTTTACAATCATTGAAATACAGGACTTTGTGTAGGATGATCAATTTTCTGTTGCGAGAAACAGATATCCAGAAATTTCGAAAAACCGGATCAAAATTCCTATTCTCTCCACCCAATCTCCATTAAATAAAATCATTGAAAATTAAGCACAAACCTTCCATTCAACATCAAAACAGTAAAGAAAAGGTATTTCCATCCATTACTGCATATTAGAAAATTATATTTAGAAGAAACAAGACAATGCTTACACTCAGTACCATCGCTCTTTAGCAGGCTGACTCTTTCATCTACATCTGCACCACGGTAGTGTGGTGGTTAGCGCAACAGTATTACAGCCCAGGAGAGTTGTCAGAGTTCAGAGTTCAATTCCAGCATCCCATGCAAGTTTGTGCGATCATCCCTTGTTTCCTCCACGTGCTCTGGTTTTCTCCCACAATCCAAAGACGTACCAGTTAGTAGGTTCATTAGTCATTGTAAGTTGTCCTGTATTTAGGCTAGGGTTAAATCAGTGGGTTCCTAGGCGGCATGGTTCAGTGGACCAGAAGGACCTGTACCGTACCAGATCTATAAAATAAAAAAATAAAGATAATACTTCCTTCTGGATTGCAATTCTCTTTTGAAACAACCTTTTACAAGGTCCATTTGTCTTGCAGCGTTTTATAACAGAAAGTCGTGTGGTCTAGATCAATATTTGCCGAAACAAACAAAATGGCCTTCACTGTAGAGGCAATGAGACTCCCACATGATCAGACAGCTCATCATTAAAAAGGCTCATTCAGCAAGGATTGTGCTGCCAGGTGGACACAGCACAAACTCAATTGTCATTACCATAACTGAGTATTCTGCATCTTCTGTCTGTCTCCTGAGAAACACTGCAGAACGCAGTATTTTTCCTGTATTCCAGTCAGACATCAGGTGGGAGATTATTGGTTTTATATTTGATTGTTTAATGAAAAATACAATTTTCTTCTACCAGGGGTGATTGATAAGTTTGTGGCCTAAGGTAGAAGGAGTCATTTTAGAAAACCTAGCACATTTATTTTTGAACATAGTCCCCTCCTACATTTACACACTTAGTCCAGCGGTCCTGGAACATACGGATCTTAGACCTCCAGAAAGTGTCCACAGCAGGGGCGATTGATAAGTTTGTGGCCTAAGGTAGAAGGAGATGAGTTAAACAACTCTTGTTACATGCACATGCAGTTCAACTCTTTGAGTGATTATGCAGAAAGTTTGAAGATAATAACTCATAAGGGGTGATTGATAAGTTTGTGGCCTAAGGTAGAAGGAGATGAGTTATGAATTTCAAACTTTCTGCTTAATCACTCAAAGAGTTGAACTGCATGTGCATGTAATGAGAGCTGTATAACTCATTTCCTTCTACCCCAGGCCACAAACTTATCAATTACCGTGCTGTGGACACTTTCTGGAGGTCCAAGATCTGTATGCACCCCGACTGCTGGACTAAGTGTGTAAATGTAGGAGGGGACTATGTTGAAAAATAAATGTGCGAGGTTTTCTAAATTTAACTGCTTCTACCTTAGGCCATGAACTTATCAATCACCCCTCATATTAAAGGCTATCATTGCTTATTTGGCCAGTGGAAAGGCTGCTTTGTCTGAAAATTACAATGTTGCATATTTATCTATAAGGCCCCATGAAACTGAATTGTGCATACAAAGGCTGCTTTACATGGATCCAGTGCCGTTGAGAAGGAAGATGTCTCAACTGCATGGTAAAAGTTTACTCCTTCCCCTTCCCCCACTTTCTTCTGGTTTCTGCCCTTTTCCTTTGTAGTCCAGATGAAGGATCCCAGCATGAAACATCAACTGCTTATTCCCCTCCATAAATGCTGCCTGACTTGCTGAGTTCCTCCAGTAATTTGTGCGTGTTGCTCAGGATTTCGGATCTGCAAAATTTCTTGTGTTCATAAGTTTGTCCTTCAGTCGTTTCCCTGTCCTCAACCAAAATACGTCAAAGTATCTTTGTGTACCTATGATTTTTGTTTACATCCCAGTTATTGGAAATATATAATAGGGAGCAGTATGTGGGTGTTCTGGTGTTTGATGCATCCAAGCTTAGTGAAATAAGTGATTGCTCCTTTAAATCACCTAATCCTCCTTCCATTCCTAATGGTGCCAACATGTTTCAAGTAATTGCCTTTGATTTTGTCAGCAATAATGAAGGACCAGCAAATATTGCTGAAGGAAACCTGTGGATGTTAATGTCATCACATGCCTGCTGCCTTTTATCCTTGTTAGTGTTGAGATCGTCGATTTTGGAAATGTGGCCTGGGCGAATGTGCTTTGTAGATGGTATACTGTATAGCCAATGTGAGCTGGTAGTAGATGGAATTAATGTTTACCAATAGTTAACAAGTTGTCTAGCGTTGGATAAGGCTTATCGTTCAAGATGGTGCTACTGAAGCTGTGCAACAGTTTACTGGTACATCAGAAGGCAAGAAATATGACAGAAAACATTACTAATAACACCTTTTCTGAAGTAAATTGTGGTCAACTATCACAGCAAACAATGAGAAGCACAGGGAGGAGAAGCTGACTCAAAGGATGAGCCATGCTGGTGTATTGTAAAGCCAGAACGCAACGTGTTCAAGACACAGTTGCAGGTGGAGTTGAGTTGGTATTACTGTCATTGTTGGAGTGAATGAGTCAATGTGGAAGAGTTTCAATGCCTATCCACCTAACCCGGGTGCAAGCCTGGATTGCTCCAAGTGATGAAGTGAACTGGTGACATCAAACATGGCTTCAGGCTGTGCGGCCCTGGTGTGTCGTTGTGCCGGGGCCAGGGTCCTAGACAATTTAAACACCAGCCCAGATAGACTGGAAAACCTGAGTGTGGAGGTGAGGGTCAGGCTGATTTCACTCGCTCTCACACAGTCTTCATTCCTCTTTCCTGTGCTGTTATCTCTACAAGTTTCACCGTTTTTTGTCGCACTGATATGATGAACTGAGAATAAGGTTTGGGCATACTACTTCAACTGCTCTGGGGAAAGGATCTAAGGACTCAATCTGGTTCAGAATGCTGTTGTTTGCAATATTTGTGTGTGTTTTTTTCCTCTTTCTCTGCAATGGTTATGGTCCTTTTTTGTAGAATTGGTTTCTTCGGGTTTCTTGCCTTGTACTCCCTGTAAGCAAACTAATCTTAAGGTTTATAATTGATATATTCTTTGAGAATATATGTACTTTGTTGATGTTTGATAATGCTGAACTTTTTTTGGAGTTGTAGGAGCAAAATTCATCCAGAGAGGTGAAAGTAACACTCCTTGCTGTTTCCTAGTAGATAGTGGAAAGGCCTTGGGATGTTGGTATGAGTCACTTATTGCAGGGTACTCAGCTTCTGATCTGCTCTTGTAGTTATGGTATTTATGTGGCCAATACAGGTGATTTTCTGATGAGTGGTGAGTCCCAAGTTATTGATGCTGGGAGACTTTGCAATAATAATGCCATTGAATATCAAGGGTAGATTGTTATCTCCTTTTTGATGGAGAAAGTCATTGTTTGAAATTTATCAGCCCATTCCTGAATATTAGCCATTGTAACTTGCCATTGGTCGTTTGTGAATGGAACAGAACCACATATAACCACAAGAAACTGAATCTCAGGGTTGTATATGGTGACATTAATGTACTTTAATAATAAATTTACTTTCAACTTTGAATTGAATTTGTCCAATCATCCCCACTTTTGAATTTATGAAAGAAGGAATTCAATGATAAATCAACTGAAGATAGTAGACGATAGAATACTACACTGAGAAACTCCTATGGTGCGGGCCTGATTTAAAATGATTGGTATCTGCAAATAACAAAAAGCTTTCTTAACCTGAGTTATGACTCCAAACATTAGTGCGTTTCCCTTTGATGCCCATTGACTTCAGTTTTGCCATAACCATGGTTGTTAAGGACGAGCGCAGCTTATCAAACTTCTGAAATTTAGCGCTTTGGTTCATGTTTGTGCCGAGGTTGTGATGGATTTTAGAATTGCGTGGTCTTGTTGAAATCCAGACAGGAATAATGAGTAGGATATCAGTAAGTGCTACTTGGTAGCATTATTGACAATGCTTCCCATCACTTCACTGATGATTGAGAGTAGACCGACTGGGTGGTAATTAGTTGGATTCAATTAAGGCTGCTTAATGTGAACAGTACATAACCTAGATAATTTTTCACATTGTTGGGTAGATACCAGTATTGTAACCTAAACGCATCCGGTATGATACAGATGTATTGTATTTCCAGTTTTCTCGATTCTGTTAAAGTATTGACATGAAATGCATATTTGAGATCAAAACCTCTAGAGTCATTGGAAATAAAGTTTGGAAATGGATTCTGATGATGCCATTGGGATTCTCCAAGTTGCTTCTTATACAGCAGAGGAGAAGTTGGTGTCATGATTTATATGATGGCCCAAAATATTTTAAAAGTATTAAATACTAGATAATATATATCATTACATAAGGAACAAAAGTCATCTTGTACTCAACCTGCTCCCACATGAAGCAAAGAGTTAATGGTAAGATAACAGGTTAGAAATTGTGTGGTTCCAGTATGCCTTCTGATATACCTGTAAATAGTTGGATAGCGCACAAAGCCTTGCACAAATAGAGGAATTTCTAATAAATTGATTAATTATTGATTGAGGAATAAGTTTCTGTCAAGAGACTGGGAGAATTTGTCTCTACTGCAAGTAGTACCATGGGATCTTTGATGGCCTCAGCTTAATATCTCATGTGAAAGATATTACTTCTGTCAGCTTGCTTCCTCAGTACTGCACTGAATGGCAGCATAGGCTTTGTGAAGTGATGCTCAAAGGCTCAAGTTCCTGGTTCAAAGCTGAGACTGTCGCAACAATGTCCATATCATGTACATCAAAAGACTTATTAAGCAATCGTCGTCGTCGTGGCTATCCCTCGAGGTCGAGGATGATGGTCTTCATTCTGAAGAAGTGGCCCACAGAGCGAAGACGCCTGAGCATGTATTTGTTTAAATTGTACTTGATATTGCACTCCAAGAAGCGCATGATATTTCACAAACCGACCAACTGATTCCAATGGCAAGGAAACCACGATGATTGGAGCTGATGGATTTGTTGCAGCCTTCATCCGCCTTCACAGCCGTTGAGTTCAAAGTAACTTCGTCCACCTGTTCCACCGTTGAGGTCTTGGTTGGATTGTTCTTTGTCAGGGACCTCACCCTCGACCTTACTGCCATGGGTGACCCTACCAGGATCATAGCTTCAGATGGCATTGCTCTCGGGATCACAGGATGACACAAGCTTCTCCACCACGACAAGGTGACAATCCACCAAGAAGTTATTAAGCAATATGTTGTTGTTAATTCTATAATATACAAAACATTAACAAGTAATTGTGGTGTATCTTAGTGTGGTATAATACTCATCAACCATTGCCTCTATTTGCCATTTGCCATAAGTTTGTGGTTTCCACCCAGTCACAATCAGTTGCAAATAAAAGAACTATACAAACTTGCTTGAGATATGTGTAGTTCCAGATGGCCCAGGGGAAAAGGAAAACAGCCAAGTAATAACATGGGTCAGGGACCTAAAACTCCAGCAGTCCTGCAATGTACTCGTTAAAATGCAGCATTAGTTTGAGAAATAAGGAGTGACCCAACCCTGGCAGCCTTGGGTATTTGCTTCCAGGGTCCACTTCACATTGATTTTGTTTTATTCATTCAAGGGATGTGGGCTTCACAAGCTGAGCCAGCATTTATTTTTCCATCCTTAATTGCCTTTCAGAAGGTGGCAGTGAGCTGCCTTCGTGAACTGCAGCAGTCCATGAAGTGTTTGGTTATACACACAATACCGTTAGGGAGAGTGTTTCAGAATTTTGACCCAGCAACAGTAAAGGATCTATGTTATATTTACAAATGATGATGGTGTGCAGCCTGGACGTGAACTTCCAGCATGTAGTGACCCCATGCTTTTGCTGCCTTTGTCCTACTAGCTGGTAGAGAACATAGATTTTGTAGGATTTGGTGAGTTCTGCTGTGCATTCTATAGATAGATTAAAATGTGTGCCAGTGAGTGAATAGTTTTAGATAGAGTGTTTTTCAAGCTGGCTGTTAAATCCTATGTGGTGTCGCATTTCTTGGGTCTTCCCCAATCTCATCCTGAATAACCACCAATTAACATTATTTTCTACTCCTGCATGGTTCAATGGTGGAGAATGAGAATGTCACTCACCTAATAATTAGTTTCATTGACCTTAAAGTATCAATTTAAGTTAAATTGTAAACAGGATTGTATTACAAAATAACACAAATTCACATAATATAAGACAATGGTGATAATTCTGATTCATCCAGACAAGTGAGGAGAATTCCATCACATTCTTCACTTGACACTTGTAGTCGGTACACTGGCTCTGGGAAGTTGGGAAGTGAGAGACAGTTTGCAGGATTGCTGCCCTCTGACCCATTCCTGAGGCCACATTGATATGTATATAGAAAGTACAGCATAGTGTGATGAAAGAGGGTTACAAAAGTACACATAGACTAAGATGTTAACTGTCCTGTGCTAGCACCAGTGGGATCAACAGTTGATCTGCCACCTGTCTTCAGGAAAGAGAGATAAGTAAGACAATGGAGCAGCATTTGGAAATGTTAATGAAGAGACGAGAGAGTTTAACGGAAGGAGACACCGGTCTGAGTATTGTCAAGACCGGCTCCTTTTGAACCCTGAGCTGTTTGAAGTGTGATGGACAGGCGATACCCCAGCAGGGGGATAAAAAAGGGCAGGTTCGCTGAGACACCACACACGACACCACGAGGTAATGAGACCCTGGAAGCGGTGCGCCCCTCACAAGTCGGTGGGAGTTTTGGAGGTCTGGTCACGGGACCAGCCATAAATGCACAGGGTGGAAAGATACAGTCGGCGGGAACCTGGTGTGTTTCCGCCCTTGCCTGGGTGCCGGGTTCACCGCTGAAGAACGATCGTGTCTGGAACGGAGGGGTCACAGTCGGTGACCTCAGAAGACATTACAAAGGGCCTGCCCGAAAGCTGACTGCGAGGAATATCAAAGGTCTGTTGAATCTGATTTGAATATCAGCATTCACTCTCTCTCTCCCCAACGGCACGACGGCGATTACTGCGTACTGAACTAAACTGAACTCTGTCACTTGTGATTGAACATTTTACCCCTAGACTGCGATAGAGCTGATTGACCCTATTATCCTAGTTCTGTGTACATGTGTGTTT
The DNA here is from genome assembly GCF_030028105.1 of Mobula birostris. Taxonomy (NCBI): domain Eukaryota; kingdom Metazoa; phylum Chordata; class Chondrichthyes; order Myliobatiformes; family Myliobatidae; genus Mobula; species Mobula birostris. The sequence continues at coordinate 81,803,356 of NC_092376.1, read as the reverse complement.
ATTCATTGCTAACCTGTTACATTTATATCCTTACTATTAGAGTACTGTGTTGCTTATTTCTTTAATAAAACTTTCTTAGTTCCAATAATCCAGACTCCAACTGAGTGGTCCATTTCCGCTGGTTTGGCAACCCAGTTACGGGGTACGTAACATAAGTGGGGTTCTCGTCCGCGATTTTGAACGCTAAATTTGGGACAGGGTAAATTGATTGGGTTAAAATTCCCGAAAGAAAGAAAAGACAAACAGCAGAAATGGAGATTGAGGAATTTCTAAAGGCGCCGACCTTGGATGCATTAGAGGATGCCAGGAAAGCGGAATTGGCAGCTGTGGCCAAACAGTTGAATCTTGTTAAGGGGAAGTCGACAATGAGGAGAAAGGAGATACACAGGGCTATCGTAGAGCACTATGTATCTAAAGGTGTGTTTCCCCAAGGGGAGCTGGAGGTGATATCTATTGGAAAACCTGGTGGAGACGCAGTACAGGTGCAGCTTGGAAAACTGAGACTCGAGCACAAGTTCCGGGTACGGCAGCTAGAACACGAAGAGAAACAGTTAGAACAGCAAGAGAGAGAAAAACAGTTAGAACAGCAAGAGAAAGAGAGGGACAAACGGTTGGAGCGAGAAGAGAAACAGAGGGAAAGGGAATTCGAGCTGGAGAGGTTAAAGATGATGGCAGAGCAGGGGCCCATGCCGAACCAAGGTGGAGGGTTCAGGGCGACCCAGGAGGTTAGGCTGGTTCCCCCATTTGACAATACTGATGTGGATCGGTACTTTCTCCATTTCGAAAAAGTTGCTGCAAGTCAGGGCTGGCCGAGGGATAAGTTGGCTGTTTTGCTTCAGAGTGTACTTAAAGGGAAAGCCCAACAAGCTTACTCGGCTTTGTCCACGGAAGATGCCCAGAGGTATGAGGTGGTGAAAGAAGTCATCCTCAGGATTTATGAGTTGGTCCCGGAGGCATACCGGCAGAGGTTCCGGAATGCGAGGAAGCAGTGGGACCGCACGTATTTAGAGTTTGCCCGTGAGATGCAGACATATTGTGAGCGTTGGTGCGCCTTGAAGGGGGTAAATAGGGATTATGACAGACTGCTACAGCTGATCCTGATTGAGCAGTTTAAAGGTTGTGTCCCTGAAGGTATGAGACCCTACCTAGATGAGAAAGAGGCAGCCACGTTAGCCGCAACTGCTAAGTTAGCGGATGAGTACGCGTTGACGCATAAAATGAAGTTTGCCCCAAGTAAAGGCTACCAGAAGGGTAGTCAGGACGGCGGGGAGAGTCCGCCAGAAAAGTCAGAAAATAAGCCGGGGACTAGTGAGAAGGATAAGGTAGACCGGGAGCAGTCTGGTAGGAAGTCTCCTGGGGTCGTATGTTATAATTGTGGGAAAGCCGGACACTTTGCATCCAGGTGCTTTGCCCCAAAGAAGCAGACGGGAAAAGGAAAAACGGCGATTTCAACTGGCTGTATTCAGCTGGTAAACAAACTGCTAGGAGAGGAAAGGTCTGCCAAAGTTCGGGAAGGGCGCGAGAGGTTTATCTCGGCCGGATTGGTGTCGGTGAAGAAGGGGTTAAACCCAGTTCCAGTGCGGATCTGGAGAGACACAGGAGCGTGTCAGTCATTGATATTGAAGAGTGTGTTAGAGTTTAGCTCAGAGACCCAGACTGGGGAGGGTCAAAGGTATTGGGGAAGGGACAGAAGCAGTCCCTTTGCACCAGATACACCTACAAAGCAACTTGGTCTCTGGACTAGTCACGATCGGGGTGAGGCCCAAATTACCGATGAAAGGTGTGGAAGTCTTGCTCGGTAATGACCTCGCCCGGGGAACTGTGTTCTCGGCAGTGAGATTGACAGGTCAGCCTGCCAGCATTGAGGCCCCGCCCATGGACTCACAGGTTCATCCTGTTTGTGCAGTGACTCGCTGTATGTCCAGAGAGACTGCTGAGACGTTTCTACCAGCCTTGTATGAGGAGGGGGTAGAAAGTGAAAAGAAGGAGCGTAATGAAACAGGAGGAAGTGGGGAAATTAAGGTAGATTTATCATTAGAAAAGAAGGACTTTATACAGGCACAAGAGCGAGACGAGGAAACAGCTCTCTCTGAAGCAGGATTAAAAAGAGAGCCAGTAGGCTATTGTGTGGAGGAGGGTGTGCGAAGGAAGAAAGGGAGACCAAGTACCGTACCCGCAGATGAGGAATGGGGGGTGGTGCCAAGAATTTATGGGGATGAGTTTCTTAACCTGGCCCACAAGATACCCCTCAGTGGACATTTTGGAGGGAGGGAAACAGTCGACGGAATCATGAAAGAGTTTTACTGGCTGCTCAGGAGGAAGGATGTTATTGACTATTGCAGATGTGAGTTAACACTGTTAGAGGCTATTAACATGTTAAGAGCCCACCACGGTCAGAGAACAGATCTAGCTGGTGATATCATGAAAATTAATGAGGCTAAGGTGCCACCTGATAAGGGGAGGACCCATTTTGAAAAGATAGGTGTGGTGCCAACCAGATGGGAGATGTCTATTGTGTTGACCCGTTTTGCTGATAAGGTCTCTCCCTTAATCCCCGAACAAAGCGACCCTTTAGGAGAGCTAATTAAACGGCTCGTACACGTGTGTTTGATTGTCCCGAGGCAATGCAAAGAACTGGGACGTTGGGTGGTGCTTGTAACGCTAGGTCAGCCTAGTGACCAACAACCCTATAGAATGAGTAATTCAGTGACGAAGGGGCTAAAGAACACAGAAGTGTATATTGCCGATGTAATACGGCTGTCTGAAGCCAGCTTGATAGTGAACCTTGAAAAAAATGAGTTCGGCCACGCGAAGGTCACTTATCTGGGAATTGTGCTAACACAGGGGCAGCTGGCAGTGATACAAGCTAAGGTGCAGGCTATCTCTGACATCCCAACCCTGACAGACAAGAGGGCCCTCAGAAGGCTCTTGGAGATGGTGGGGTACTGTAGGAAGTTTTGCAATAACTTGGCGGGTACTACCCCTCCCCCTCCTACTAAGCCCTTGCGAAAGAAAACTAAGTCGGGATGGGACGACCCTTGTTATCGTGGTCCAGGACGAAACCCAATGAGAGGTTACACCGATCATAATTCTTCAGTGTTTTCGGCCACTATGAAGTTTGCTAAGTTGGAGCCTGGTTTAGAGGATTATTAAAATAACATGTATAAAAGGGACAGAAAATGTGATTGCTGACTGTCTGTCAAGGTGTTGACAACTTAAAATTCTCTGTATTAGCCAAATAGCTGATGAAGATGTATATTTGTGTGTATCTAATAATGTATTCATGCTTATAATTTTTACCCCGGTAAAAATTCTTAAAGGGGAGGGGTGTGACGAAAGAGGGTTACAAAAGTACACATAGACTAAGATGTTAACTGTCCTGTGCTGGCACCAGTGGGATCAACAATTGATCTGCCACCTGTCTTCAGGAGAGAGAGATAAGTAAGACAATGGAGCAGCATTTGGAAATGGTAATGAAGAGACAAGAGAGTTTAACGGAAGGAGACACCGGTCTGAGTATTGTCAAGACCGGCTCCTTTTGAACCCTGAGCTGTTTGAAGTGTGATGGACAGGCGATACCCCAGCAGGGGGATAAAAAGGGGCAGGTTTGCTGAGACACCACACACGACACCACGAGGTAACGAGACCCTGGAAGCGGTGCACCCCTCACAAGTCAGTGGGAGTTTTGGAGGTCTGGTCGCGGGACCAGTCATAGACGCACAGGGTGGAAAGATACGGTCGGCGGGAACCTGGTGTGTGTCCGCCCTTGCCTGGGTGCCGGGTTCATCGCTGAAGAACGATTGTGTCTGGAACGGAGGGGTCACAGTCGGTGACCTCAGAAGACATTACAAAGGGCCCGCCCGAAAGCTGACTGCGAGGAATATCAAAGGTCTGTTGAATCCGATTTGAATATCAGCATTCGCTCTCTCTCTCCCCAACGGCACGACGGCGATTACTGCGAACTGAACTAAACTGAACTCTGTCACTTGTGATTGAACATTTTATCCCTAGACTGCGATAGACCTGATTGACTCTATTATCCTAGTTCTGTGTACATGTGTGTTTATTCATTGCTAACCTGTTACATTTATATCCTTACTATTAGAGTACTGTGTTGCTTATTTCTTTAATAAAACTTTCTTAGTTCCAGTAATCCAGACTCCAACTGAGTGGTCCATTTTTGCTGGTTTGGCAACCCAGTTACGGGGTACGTAACAATAGAAGCAGCCACTTCAGATCATCTAATCCATGCTGAAACCATTTAAACTGCCTACTCCCATCAACCTGCACTGGGACCATAGCCCTCCATGCATCGACTATCCATGTACCCATCCAAACCTTGCTTAAACGTTGCAATCAGGCTTACATGCAACACTTACACTGGAAGGCTGTTCCACACTCTCATGACCCTTTGAGTGAAGAAGTTTCCACTCATGTTCTCCTTAAACTTTTTACCTTTCACCATTAACTGATGACTTCTGGTTGTAGCCCCATCGAAACTCAGTAGAAAAAGCCTGCTAAAATTTACCTTATCTAGACTCTTCAAAATTTTATATAATTCTCTGTCAAATCTCCTCTCAATGTTCTACATTCTGAGGAACAAAATCCTAACTTACTCAATCTTTCCATATAATTCAGGTTCTCCAGACCCAGCAACATTCTTGTAAATTTCCTCTGTACTCTTTCAAACTTATTTACATCTTCCCTGTAGGTAGATGACCAAAACTGCACACAATACTCCAAATCAGGCCTTACCAACGTCTTATACAACTTCAACAGCAAACATCTCATCTCCCGTACTCAATACATTGAAAGCCAATGTTGCAAAAGCTATCTTTAAGACACTACTTATTTGTGATGCCACTTTCAGCAAATTATGGACCTGTATTTCCAGATCCCTTTGGGCTCCAATTTTGGTTCTGGTCAGTAAAGGTGATGTCATTGAATGCCTGGGGATGATAACTGAATTTTCTCTTGTTGGATGTTGTCCTTGCCTTCCACTTGTTACCTATAAGCCGAGTCCTAGATATTGTCCAGATCTTGCTGCACTTGGCTGTGGACTGCTTCATTATCTGAGGAGTCATGAATATTGTTGAATATTACACAGCCATCAGCAAGTATCCTCACTTATGACCTTACGATTGAAGGAAGATTATTGATGAAGCTGCTGGGTGGGTACCTCTACCCAGAGTAACTGCAGAGATGACCTGTGGTTGAGATGATTGTAATAAGATCTGTTTGTTTCAAGTGTGGGCCTTGTCCTCAGAAGGCAGTAAGACAAATACAGCTCCACAGCATGGGAGTTCAGCGAGTATATATCCAACAGTTAAATTGAAACAGCTGTGTTTAGTGACTAGAGGCACATCAACTGCTGTCTTATTGGAGTCACAGCCAGTTTACTGATTTGTTACCTAAACTGCATTCCCAGTTGCCTAGGGGAAAGGTTCAAGAAAATGTGAAGGATATGTTCTTTTATACAGTCTGCATAACTGCAGGCCTTTCTCATTGATGTAGTTTTGGTGAAGCAAATACACAAAAGGCAAAAATATACATTGTTGCCTCAGACATAGGCCTTATAGGATTGCAACAGTGTCACAGGAAGGAGTTATCTCCACAACCCTGTCAACTGGTTTTGCCATTAGAGAAACATCAAGGTAGCAGCATGGATTGGATAGCCTTAAGAGTCCAGGAACTGAAAGCTCTATAGACCAGGGAAGCTGACATCTATCACATCGGTTTACGTTGGCCACAAAAATAATCCAGGATCTTCATATTAAGGCTGAAGTTGCTAGTTCCAATCTCCAAATGTTCTAATCACATGACACTGAGTATTACTATGAACCTGATTTTCTTGCCTCTTCTGCATGCACTGGACCCTGGCAGGAGATGGACTGTATTTATTCATAGTCTAAAACAGGACTTTCCAGGGCTTTGACAGACTCAACCCCCTTTGGATGCTGTTCCATGGCAGAGATAAGTCAGCTGTGAAGTCAAACCATTACTTTTACCAACCCAGTATCTAGTGATATCTCTAAAAGACTTGAGAAACATTGAGAAATTTTGTCAAACGGGGGGAAAAAAAGCACACCACTCTGATAAATACTGATTGGTACTACTTCAATTTTGTGGAAATACATTCTCACATGTCCCTGCCTTCATTGGGCTCCTATAGCCATCCTCCTTGCTTAAATAAAATTCTAGCATGTGTTAAAATGATTGCTAGTGCATCCTCCCTTGTTCATTTGCTACAATTTATCACCAACATCACACAGACAGTATATCTGCAGACTCCTGTAACAGCTGAGTGATTATTGTAAACTACAAGAGGATATTAGATTAACAGGAGCCATGAGACTGGAGTGAAAGGTTCTGTGCTGACAGCATGCAATTAAGCGCTTCCTTCGAGATTGAAAAAGCTCAATCGTGTATTGATCGGATTGCATATGATAAATATCATTAATATTTTTAGTGGAAGTAATGATGTGATGAAGCACCATAATATACCTGTATTTAAAACACAAATGGGATCTAACATGGGCAGCAGGGAGAGTATTACTTGTGGTGATGGAATGAGATCAGAGAGTATAATGGGAACTTAAATTTGCATAAATCAGAAATAACAACTGTTGTCAGTAATGATGAGCATAAAACTTCTGCATGGTCAAGAAACTGAATCTGGTTTGATAAAGTGCTTTAAAGAAGGAAGTTTTTACAGCAAGCGGATCAATCAGAGGCTAATTCAGATAGGCAATAAAGACCAGCCTTGCTTGTGAAGTCTATGAACAAATAAATAAAATATAGACAGTCCCCAGTTTATGTAAGGGTGCCATTCCTGAGAATTGCCCATTAGTCAATTTCTTGGTATGTCAGATGCATCCATTTTCTATAGTAATCTATATTGTATCACTCTGCATATACTTGATCTAATTCTTTTATATTATCAATTATTATATATATATTTAATATGCAGTTCTTAATGAAAACCACAGAACATTTCATTTTTAATAGCATTTTGAAAAATTCTTTAAAAAAAGTTAAAAAATTATGCGATAACTTGTGTGAAGTCATATTCCCATAAATCAGGTTTTCCGTTATATAGGGAGCCTCTGTAATCATATCACTAGAACTAGCCATTTAATAGTGAATTCGTATAGCACCTTTTCAAATAAGTCGTAATGGAAATAAGGAATCTTCACCATTAAAAAAAGTTCAAAGTAAAATTTATTATCGGAGTACATACATGTCATAACATACAACCCTGAAATCCTATTTCTTCAGACTTATTTAGCAAATCTATAGAACAGTAAGTGTAAACAGGATCAATGAACAACAAATTGCACAAATGCAGATATAAATAAATATCAATAAATACTGAGCATGAAATAACAAGAAAAGAGAGTCTTTAAATGAGAGTGGTTGTCCCCTTTTGCTCAGGAGCCTGATTGTTGAGGGATACTAACTGTTCTTGAACCTGGTGGTGCGAGTCCTGAAGCACCTGTACTTTCTACCTGATGGCAGCATGAGAAGACTGCTCAAGATGGTCTGGGTGGTGAGGATCTTTGATAATAGGTACTGCTTTCCTTTGACAACATTTCATGTAGATGTGCTCAATAGTTGGTAGGGTTTTACCTGTGATGTACTGGGCCAAATCTATTAGATATTGTTGGAATTTCCACTCAAAGGTATTGGTGTTTCTGTACCAGGCTGCAATGCAGCCAATCAACACATTTTCCACCACACATCTATAGAAGTTTGCCAATGTTTTTGATGACATGCCAAATCTCTGCAGACTCCTGAGGAAGCTGTGCTTTCTTTGCAATTATATTGGGACCCATAGGACATTTCTTCTGAGATAGTGACACCCAGGAATTTAAATTTACTGTCCCTCTTCACCTCTGATCTTCCAATGATTACTGGCTCATGGACATCTGGTTTCATTCTCCTGAAGTCTACAATCAATTCCTTGGCTTTATTGACTTGTAGATGCAGCGAAAATTGTAGCTTTTGTCACCCGCTGCTGTTTACACTGCTGCTGCACTGCCAGATCATTCAAACTGAATCATCAAGATCGCTGATGACACAACAGTGGTTGGCCTTGTCAACAATGACGATGAGACAACATACAGAGAGGCGGTAGAGTGGCTGGTAGAATGGTGGGAGCCCAACAACTTGAGTCTCAATGTGGCAAGACCAGAGATCATTGTAGATTATACACGACTCCTCCGTGGAGAGAGTTAGGAGCACCAAGTTTCTGGGAGGGTGCATAATGAACATTCCCCACCTGGTACCTCAGCACCAAGAAAGCACTGCAGTTTTCCCACTTCCTGAAGAGATTGAGGTGAGTGAGGCTTTTCACTCTCCCCCCATTCTAATCAATTTTTACAGGAACACTGTCCTGGGCAACTGCATCACCAGGTAGCATAGGAATTGCAAGGCATCTGACCACAAGTCACTACAAAAGATTGTGAGGACTGCTGATAGGATCATTGGGGTCTCTCTTCCAACCATCAGAGATATTTATCAGCAGCACTGCATATGCAGGGACCTTAGTATTGTCAATGATCCCTCCCATCCATCCAACAATCTCTTTAACTCCCTACCACAAGACTGGAGATACTATCTCATTAGGACAAGAACTGTCCTGGGGGAAACAGCTGTATTCCCAAGGCCATAAAACTATCACACTCATCACCAACACGCTGGTCTCATCATATGTGAAGCACCTGTAGTGTTATACTGTTACTTTCTAATTTGTATCTTAAATGCACCTTTTAGTTTGTTAACTGTAATATTAATTTATGTGTTGGTGTTGTGTGTGTGTGTGTTACCATATGTATTGTGCTGTGCACCCTGGTCCGGAGGAATGTTGTTTGAGTGGTATACATGTGTACAGGTGAATGACAGTGAACTGAACTTGAACTACGTCAGCAGCTTTTTCAGTCAAGTTTATCAAGAGACATTGTGCCAGAAGAGAAAATAGAGCAGGTCATCTACTGTATCTAACAGAATGGTGGAATTCTCACAAGGGGCCAACTGACCTACACCATATCCTATGTTCCTGGGAAAAAAATAACAAAAACACAGAGACTGATTACAGTCACCTACTGTGCTGTTTTGTTACCATGTTGACAAATTCCAGTTCAAATTCATGATTGTTCAATGTCATTTCCAGTACACAAGTGCAAAAGGGAATGAAATAGTTGTTAGCCTCGATCGGATGCAGAACAAAATAAAACACAATAAGATGAAAAATACAATAAATATAAGCCCATAAAATAGCTTACATACATAGATTAATTGTATGTCTTTAAATTGACACTAGGCACAGGAGTGTCTGTACATAAGGCGACTGACAGGGAATGATTAAGTAGAGCTGAGGGGATGTTGTGAAGTGAATTAATGGGTGGAGATGTTGATCAGCAATACTGCTTGGAGAATACAAATTTTTTTTTAGTCTGGTGGTCCTGGCATGGATGCTACGTAGCTTCCCCCGTGAAGGGAGTGGGATAAACAATCCAGGCACAAGGTGGGTGGAATCCTTCTCGAAATTACTGGCCCTTCCCCGCACTTTCCTGTATACATGTCCTTGATGGCAGGTAAGTTGTTTGCTGGTACCGGTGGTATGTTGGCCAGTTTTGACTACCCGTTGTAGAGCCTTCCCGTCTGCTGCAGTGCAGTGTCCGTAAAATGCAGTGATGCAGATGTTAGGATGCTCTCTACTAGGCACCTGTGGAATGACGTGAGTATAGGAGTGCATAGTCCAGCTCTCTTCAGCCGCCAGAAAAAGTAGAGGAGTTGGTGAGTTTTCCTGATTGTGTAGAATATGTTCTGCGTAATCACTTGTACCTCAGCATATCTCTCCAACTGACACAAGGAGAATAGCATGAGGTAAGTTTTACCATTTGTGCAAGGTTTACAGTTTCTTCAAACTTAATTTTGGAGGTCCTTTCAGTCAAAAAAGTTTTCCGAGTACAAAATATACACTATTTATTTCACTTTGTGGAAAAGTTGTGCTGAACAGTTACAGCTGCACATTTGAAAATGGCGTCTGAGTGAAACCCCTCTCTCAGATCCCATACCATCTCATTTTCTATCTAACATTTATTCAACAAATAATATCACAAATTATCTGGTCATTATTAAATGCTCTTTGTGGCACTTTACAGTTTTGAAATAGGCTGCTGTTCCCTACATTGCACCAGAGATTAGAATTCAAAAGTATTTAATTGAATGCAAGGAATATTGAGATTGAAACTGTGAAAGGCACTTTGTAAGCCTTCTTTTCCTTTCTAGTTATTAGCATGTTCATTTAATTTTATATGCTGCCCAATATATCTGTCATATTGCATCAGTATACACTATCAAAATAGATAATTAATTAAGTAAAGAATGCATGTTTGCCCTAAGCCTGTATTCACAGCCTGTGGAGCATTTCAAGATTGTACCATTCTTCGCACTATGACGCTCTTATGATGTGACTTCTTCACTATAATCCTTTTTTTAGTTTCCCTCTGCTTGTCTAATGCCAGCTTCATTCTGGGAAGCTGCATGTTTACCTGAGGAAATTCAAATCCAAAGTCAATTTAATTGGCCTTTAACAAGAGGATTTATATATAGAATGTATTCCTAACACCAGATTAAGCAATGGATGACTAGAAAGAGAAATAATGTAAATAATAGACAGCATGTTCTCACAAGCTTTACAAGTATGAAATGTTGTGCCTGTACATGCAGAAAATGTAATAACTAGAAGGAATTTTCTCTTTGAAGAATATGGAGACAGACGTTCTTGAGATAGGACTAAAAATTACACAACCTTTCTGTCTTTTGGCCCTTATCATTACCACGAACAACACATTAATCAAGTCTTTTTCCTGCCAGCAGACCTAAACCTAGACAATTATTTTTCAATTTTTTGTGAATCTGAGAGAAACTTCAATTTAATAAGAACATTATTGATGTATCTGAAGCACTATTATTGAATTTATCTTTAGTGTAACAAAGCCACTTGAACTATACAGTATACCGCTACTGCAGTGTTCAAAATGGCTGTTTGCAAAAGATTTACATCTGCATCATTCATTGTGCAGGTTAAATAACTGATGTTTTAATTGACAGAACCTGTGCTTTACAAATATAATAAACACAGAGAGAATAGAAAGAAAGAGCATCATTAATTGCAAAATATTATGAAAACAGTTATATTCCAGTATAGTTTAATTGGACAGCAACTTGAAAATTGATGTAAAAAGTTATAGGAGAAATCAAATGACAAAATAATCATAGTAAACATATCTTAAATAGACAGTGGTTACCGAATAAGATTGGAAATTCAATGTAACTGATGTGTAATCACAAGTATAAATTTCAAAGTGTAGCATATTACCTACCAGCAATGATTTAATATTATTTTATCTAAGGAAGCAATGGAGTTGTGGCACAATAATATCCAGAGCATGCTACCTTTATTTATACAACTGACCTATTTCAAATTATGCCACACTTCATTTTCTCAGTTCCTGCAAAGATATATGCTGCACTGGCATAATGTATTAACAGCAGTTTTCCTGTGCTGGAAAATAAAATAAAATACTAGCAATTAATATGGAACAAGACACATATAAAATTATATCTCTAATATGTCATTAGAGGACTTGATCAAAGTTAATTAATCAGAATATAGAATTGCTACTGATACAATAAAAGCTTTCATTTTTTCAGAATGCTGATACTTGAGATTTTCCAATGGTATGATTGTATGGGTTTGTCACACCTCGCTATCAGGTGTGGGAAAGTGTTCTCGGTGAGAGTCACCTATTGAAAATAAAACAGATGTTAGGCTGCAGAAGCACCTTAGTGCCAGGGTGGAGAAAATGCCAAAACTGCCCAAAAGTTGTGGAGGAAAACAAAACGACTTACAAAAAGACAAATGAAAATAAACATGCATGCTTGGCTTTTTCCACAACACACTTTGGCTTTAACTTTCCACTATGACTATTCACCAACCGTTAAATCCAACCTCCACACCTCTCCAGCCAGACTGAGAGTTTAAATCTGCCTCAGCCTGGCCGAGAGGGACCAGGAAATTCTACCGTTGCTCTGTGGGGGAGGGGGGGACTAACCACATGATCAGACCTTAATAATTATTTCAGATGCAGAAATGGAACATTTTACACAGGGATTCTAATATTGTACAAGTTTATTCCACAACAAATATCTTAGTTAATCCCATAGATCAGTGCCCACATGCTGAGATGAATATAACAGAATAATGCCCCCCCCCCCACCAGTGGTGTTGCCTGTGTAGGGTGGAGTGCACCTACTCCCACTAACTCAGGCATTATTTTAGGACGCCCCAAAGTGTCCCTTGGGTCTTTTGGGGCCGTTCTGCTGTAACAGTGTGAGTGAAAATAAATGAAACTGTTTGGAAAGCCTGTGTCTGGAATCCTTATTTTTATGTTGTAAACCAGTAGAACGCATTAACAGAAGGGATTGTTTTAATGTTGTGCTGTGTAAATGGTGAACTCCCAAGGACTGTAAAATGGGAGGGTGAAACGTGTGAACTACCGGGGAAACGAGACCGGAGATAGAATAGGGAGGAGTGACTAACCAGACAAAGGGGAAAGGTTAGCAGGAGAATTAGTTTCCAACCTGTTCTGTCGCATCACCCGCCACCCCCACCAACCTCCTCTGGATTGCACAAGGAGGGTAATCGGGAGAGATAGTCTGCCATAGCGTCGTGTCGCGCTGCCTTAAGATGGATGTTGAAATGGAACGGTTGTAGAGCCGGGTACGTCATGTATGCATTGTGGTCTTCCATGGTGTGGATACAGGTGAGTGCTTTGTGGTCGGTCTCCAGAATGAATTCTCTGCCTAACGGGTAATATCGGAGGTTCCCCAAGGCCCATTTTATGGCAAGAGCTTCCTTCTCAACAGTGAAGCCTTGTCTCCCATGGCAGCAGCTTTGGACCAAGGTACAATACCAGTTGTTCTTCTCCCTCTTTCCGCTGGGCCAGGACTACTCCAAACCCCACTGCTGGGGCATCGACTTGGATGGTGAATGGATTGGTGAAGTCTGGGCTGATTTAGACCCGCCGGGAACACACAGCCTCCTTCAGAGTCACAAGGGCCTCCTCACATCCCTTTGTCCACCAGACCAGACATATTGCAAAGTTCAGCGTCAGTTCTGTTATTAGGAATGTCAAGGTGGACTAGTTTTGATGGCCCCAACCCTGTCGATCAGTGGTTGAACTAGTCCTTACCCCAACTTTAACCCAGGTACTGTACCTCACCGCAGGCCCACTTGCACTTCTGGATGTCAAGCCAGCGGCTGCAATCTTCTTCAGGATTTCCTCGATGTGCTTCAGGTGGCCCTCTCAGCTGGTGATGAAGATGACCACATGCTTATGTGAGAATTCTTGGACTACAGTTCAGCATTCAACACTATAATTCCTTTCAGGCTTCAGAAGAAGCTCAGAGACCTCGGCCTTCACCCTGCCTTGTGTAACTGGATCCTGGGCTTCCTGTCAGATCGCCAGTAGTGGTAAGAGTGGGCTCCCTCACCTCTGCCCCTCTGACCCTCAACACAGGAGCCCCTCAGGGCTATGACCTAAGCCCCATCCTTTACTCCCTGTATACCAATGACTGTGTCACTGCCCACAGCTCCGATCCGCCAATTAAATTTGCTGTCGATACTACACTGATTGGCCTAATCTCAAATAACACTGGACAACAAATTTTTTTCAAAAGTGTTTCTTCCTCAGATTTTTTTTTTATGATAGACTGCTTGAAGATGAACACAAATATAATTTCAGACTACTTGTATCATGTAGAAGTTTGGAAAAGCGACAAATTAACTTTTATTGAATATAATGTGTTTAATTGCATAATGGTGCTGATGCTTTGCAGTAGCTCAACTAAGTTAAAAATATTTTGTTAATAATTTTCATTTGTACTCAGTGTCTGAGGCTTCTCGCTTAAGTGTCAAATAATTTGCCAGCATTGATGGATTACAGTTGCCCTGGTATCTTTTCTCCATGACCGCAATGTCCTGGTGAAACCTTTCACCATGCTCGTCACTAACAGCACCAAGGTTTTCAGTGAAGAAGTCTAAATAGGAATGCAGTAAATGAATCTTTAGTGACATTTTGCATTTCATGGTTTTATATGCTTGAACCATGCTTTCAACTAGCTGCATGTAGTTTGGTGCTCTGTAGATGCCGAGAAAAATTTCAGCAATTTGCTTGAATGCCTTCCATGTGATTTTCTCCAGTCCCACTAGAAATTCTTCAAATTTCCTGTCATTGATAACCTGTTTGATTTGTGGACCAACACAATTGCTTTCCTTAATCTTGACATCAGTTATTCTGGGAAGTATCTGTCTCAGATATCAAAATCCTTCATAGAAATTTTTGTGCCTGGTGATAGCAAATTCCATCCTTACAGTTCTGAACCCAATAATTATTACTAAAACCTGTCCTGCCATGCTCTCCAGAGAAAAGCAGCTCTGGTTTCCATTATACTTTGGTCATTTGCAAATATGCTACCTGGTTCCCTGAGGCCTTCCCTCTGCATTCCGTCACCTACTCCCACTAACTCAGGTATTATTTTAGGATGCCCAAGCTGTCCCTTGGGTCTTTTGGGGCCATTCTGCTGTCTACAAACCGACGTAACAGTATGAGTGAAAATAATTGAAACTGTTTGCAATGCTGGTGTCTAGAATCCTTATTTTTATGAATTATAAATAAGTAGAGCATGTTAACTGAAGGGATTTTTTGATTAGCCAAGCTAGCGATTGTCTTACTGTTGGGCTGTGTAAACGGTGAACTCCCAAGAACTGTAGAATGGGAGGGTGAAGTGTGTGAACTACTGGGGAAATGAGACCAGGGACAGAACAAGGAGACGTGACTAACCAGGCAAAGGGGCAAGGTTAGCAGGAGAATTAGTATTGCCAACCTGTTCTGTCACATCACAGTCCTCCTCCTCTGGATTGCAGACTGAAAAGCTTGAGGGTATAGATATTAAGGTGAAGGATGTGTTGGAGCTTTTGGAAAGTAACAAGTTAGATAAGTCACTGGGACCTGATGGGATGTACCCCAGGCTTCTGTGGGAAGCGAAGGAGGAGATTGCTGAGCCTCTAACGATGATCTTTGCATTATTAATGAGGA